>NC_086448.1:638460937-638575937 GCF_028390025.1 Pseudophryne corroboree
CGTGAGGCAGCTGACTCATGTTAATATAGATTGAAGTACAAAGGAGCAAGGTAGCAGAGTACCGCAGACCAGAAGGTCAGCAAGGTTTAGAGTACCGCGGCCCAAGAGGTCAGCGAGGTTTAGAGTACCGCAGCCCAGGGGGTTAGCGAGGTTTACACATATAGGCCTGTTTTTGATACGCTCCGGCTGAGGTTTCGCAGCCTGAAAAATCGATTCCATTGGTCGTACGGCGGATAAGTAACAATAACCTATACGCTGTGCGATTGGACCGCGCGTTCGTGGGTGCAATAGTTAGCGCAACGTGATACTCTTTTTACGAGCTTTGCGTAAAATCGTGGTATCATTAGTGCTGAATATAGCATACGCAAGCGTAATTTGTGTATAATAAAGGTTTAGGGAGTTTTCGCTGGTCTCTCTCAGGAAATCTCTAACGGCCAATATTTACTGGAAAGGGTAAGTTATTCCCAGAAACTTCCAGTAAATAGAGGTTACATAGGGGCCCTAGGTTGGGTACATTGCCTGCGCTATCAACAGTGTATAGTAGTACTGGCCAACGGTGGCGTGAGTGGGTGAAAGCACTCGGAGAACTTTCACCGTTGCCTTATATTGAGTATTTTGGGTTTTTTTGTGGGATTAGCCAAAAGGGACAATACCTGCAAAATATGGAGGCCAGTTGCTCAAGTAAGGGACGTTCAACCAGGGTTCAGGTTGACATTCCGCAGCCCAGGGGGTCGGCGAGGTACATAATGTGTGAGAAGCATGGACCACACACAGAAGTTTTTTGCAATGAATGGGAACGTATGACTGCGGAAGATAGGGAACCATTCCCTAAGGTAGGCAGTTTTGAACCAGAGGTATTGCAGAATTTAAGGATTAGGATATGTCTGATAAAATCCCGAAAGCAAAGTGTCAGACACACAAACTGTTTAAACTTATGGCAGCAAGAGGGTGATATGCAAAGAGAATTAACTCATGCAACAGGTTCCAAACCTAGCGGGAATGAGAACACAAACACGCCATTGTCAACACAGGTCGAAGGGGAACAGGAGGCTACAGTCAATGATACATCCGTAAATGATAGTAATATGAAAGAGCAATGTATTAACCCTAACTTTTGCAAAATGTATCCTGTTTTGAAGTCTCTCCAAGGTTTTAGGTCACAGGGAGATGAAAGATTCAGCCAAATCGCAGCTCTCCTCCAAACAGTCACTTTGCTGGACACTCAGGTGGGGCCTGTCCAACCAGGTAGCGCAGTAACAATATTCTCCAATGAAAGAACTGGTGAGGTCACAGCTACCGGTAAGTATGAGACAGTTCATTGCACAGAAACAACAACACCTCACTGTAAACAGATTAGGAACGGAACGGTAGGATTACACTCTGTCTTGGAAATAGTAACTCCCAATGGGGGAACCGATAGTCAGGAAGTAGTCCTCACCAGGAATAATGCAATGTATTGCCCGTGGCCCAGAGATGAGCTGCGATCAGTCATTTCAGAATTCCCAGACCCTCGGAAGCATTTAGCCAGATGTCAGAAATTTATCAGAGATCTGGGTAATGCGTACGAACCGACAAAAACACACTGGCGGATAGTTTTGAAAGCGTGCCTACCCCCTAATATTGACACCCAAAAATTCATCACTAATTGTAAATTAGAGTCGGATAGTCTTATGACTGACAAACTTAATCAGGAGAACTTAGTGTTAGGGTCTCCTGCCCTGTGCTGCCACGTCGTCATGGCAACCGGGAGACAAGTGCTAGTGGAGTAACCTGAGCGCAGCTGATACTCCGGTTCGGGTCTTTTGCTGTGCAGTGGTTATAGGCTCTGTGCATGGCAGGGGATCCGGTGCTGGTTTTTGTGCTCACAGTCTGTGAGGTCTGAGTGGGGCGTGGACAGCACCTGCTTTATAAGGCCTCTTTTCAGGGTAAGCAGATGCTGCTGAATCTTTGTTGGTTAGTCAGTTTCTGAAAGTTAGCCAGTACTGTGTAGCTTTGTATTTGTTTGTTGCCTACTGCAAATAGGCCTGGGGATTTGGTATTACACTCTGCCAATCCAGACCTAGCAGTAAGACTGGAGTCAGTCGTTTAGCTTGCTGGGGTTCTGTTACTACTCTGTGAACTTAGCAAGTTTGCGGCTGTATTCTAAGACTTGCCTGTCTAATCCTGTCTCACTGTGCTAGGTGTCAGGGGTCAGTTTAGTGGCAGTAAACCGAACCTGTGCACTGCAAGTGAGAATTAGGATTGTGGAGAATCTCCTTGTGTCTATCATTCCATCTCTGACCAAGGAGTTTACTGCCACACCCGTTGGTAACCCTTTAGGGTTTTGCTGTTGCCCTTAGCAACAGCATTTCGGGTTTTCTATGTATTAAAACACAACATCTTGCTTTTCACATCTGAGCAGTTCTAATACAAGGGAGATACCCAGTTCCTTAGCCTCTGGGCGTCTCTGTTCACGTTGTGTGTATTTTGTTACCCTACCACCTTCTGTGTACGTTATGTCATATTCCCTAGTCTGTCTGTGAGTCCATTTGTTTTGCATAACAGTTCAAACACCAGTACATTCCTGCAGGCACTGGAGTGCATAACAGTCCTGACACCAGTACTTTCCTGCAGGCACTGGTGTGCATAACATATTCAGCAGCCCAATACTCCTGTTGAAATTTTGTGGGAATATGGAGCATACCCCTCAAAATACGTTGCAACAGGTGGTTGATCAGGTGCAGGTCCTGACTCAAAAATGTAATGATTTGTCCATTAAAATGCACACCTCCCAGGCTGCTGGCGGAGCTCCCGCAGCAGCAGCACCTGCAGGGGTTAAGGAGCCGAAAGTAAATCTCCCGGATCGTTTTTCTGGAGATCGCTCGCAGTTCTTTTGTTTCAAGGAGAGCTGCAAGCTATACTTCCGGCTTAGGCCTCAGTCTTCTGGGTCGGAGATTCAGCGGGTGGGCATAGTGATTTCCTTGCTACAAGGAGACCCACAGGTCTGGGCATATGGGTTGCAGCCTGACTGTCCGTCGCTTAAAAGTGTTGATGCTTTTTTTACGGCACTGGGCATGTTGTATGATGACCCTGACAAGACGGCCTCAGCCGAGGCTCAGATTTCGATCCTTAAGCAAGGGCGAAGGCCAGTTGAGGTTTACTGTACGGAGTTTCGGAGGTTGGCCCATGATACCCAGTGGAATGACCCAGCCCTGAGACACCAGTACCGAAGAGGTCTTTCTAACCAGATAAAGGACCAACTGGTACAACATCCCTTGCCTGATAGCTTGGATCAGCTCATGCAGTTATCCATCCGGGTGGATAGACGGCTGAGAGAGCGTAGGCTTGAAAGGGAGACTGAGATTTCCTTCCTTCCCAAGGGAACCTCAGACTCTGAGGAATTTTCCGAGGAGCCTATGCAGATTGGGGCTACCCGCCTCTCCTCGCGTGAGAAGATGCGGAGGAGACAGCAGGGGTTGTGTTTGTACTGTGGGAATAAAGGTCATGTGGTAGTATCATGCCCAGAAAAGCCGGAAAACTTCAGGGCCTGAGGGTGATGGGAAATATCCTGTCAGGCCAGAAGTCAGAATTTCCCAAGAAGACTTTTATCATTCCGGTGACCTTGAAGATCCTCGGTCAAACTGTCAAGACTGAGGCCTTTGTGGACAGTGGGGCCGACGGGGTTTTTATGGACCGCCAATTCGCCCTGAAACACTCTGTTCCCTTAGTACCCTTGGCATCGGAAATTGAGATTTGTGGGTTAAACGGGGAACCATTATCCCAAGGTAAAATTACCTCTTGCACTAGCCAGATTTCTTTGTTTATTGGAGCCACACACTCTGAAAAATTGTCCTTTTATGTGACTGTCTGTACTTTTGCCCCATTGGTGTTGGGGTTACCCTGGTTAAGGGCCCACAATCCTCAATTTGACTGGGTCTCTGGGGAGATTCTTAGTTGGAGTACTGATTGTTTCAGGAGTTGCTTGAGCCTTCCAGTCAGGTTCTCGCAGCTAAGTTTGCCAGGATTGCCAGGGTGTTATGCAGATTTTGCGGACGTGTTCTCCAAAAAAGTTGCAGAGGTACTACCTCCCCATCGCTCCTATGACTGTGCCATTGATTTGTTGCCAAATGCTAAGCTTCCCAAGAGCAGGTTGTACTCCCTGTCACGTCCTGAGACTCAGGCTATGGCAGAGTACATTCAGGAGAACTTGGCTAAGGGATTTATCAGACCTTCACAGTCTCCAGTTGGGTCGGGGTTCTTCTTCGTGGGTAAAAAGGACGGTTCGTTGCGACCCTGCATCGACTTCAGGGAATTGAACCGTATCACGATTAAAAACTCATACCCACTGCCTCTCATTTCGGTCTTGTTTGACCAGCTTCGTACTGCCACCATTTTTTCTAAGATTGACCTACGCGGTGCGTACAATCTAATCCGAATAAGAGAGGGGTATGAATGGAAGACTGCCTTTAATACCCACTCGGGGCATTATGAATATTTGGTGATGCCTTTTGGGCTCTGTAATGCCCCGGCAGTCTTCCAGGATTTCATGAATGATGTGCTCAGGGAATATTTGGATAGATTCTTAGTTGTATACTTAGATGACATCCTAATCTTCTCCCATTCCCTGGAGGAACATCGGAAGCATGTACGCTTAGTCCTCCAGAAACTCAGAGACCACCGGCTTGGGGCGAAGCTGGAGAAGTGCGAATTTGAAGTTCAGCAAATCGCATTTCTAGGATATATTATCTCCCCAGAAGGTTTCCAAATGGAGGGTTCCAAGGTACAGGCAGTCCTGGATTGGGTGCAGCCCACTAGTTTGAAGGCGCTTCAGCGTTTCCTGGGCTTTGCGAATTTTTATAGACGATTTAACGCTGGATTTTCGTCTATAGTGGCGCCCTTGGTGGCACTCACTAAGAAAGGGGCGGATGTTGCTCACTGGTCTTGTGAGGCTAAAGCGGCTTTTGCCCGTCTCAAAAGGGCATTTGTTTCGGCCAAGGTGCTGCGACACCCAGATCCAGAGCGTCCTTTTGTGGTGGAGGTGGATGCCTCTGAGATGGGTATTGGGGCAGTGCTTTCTCAGATGGGAGTGTCAGATAATCGCCTTCATCCCTGTGCTTACTTTTCCCGTAAATTTTCGCCTGCCGAGATGAATTATGACGTGGGTAACCGGGAATTGTTGGCTATTAAGGATGCACTCGAGGAGTGGAGACACTGGCTTGAGGGGGCTAAGTTTGTGGTCTCAATTCTCACTGACCATAAGAATCTGGCATATTTAGAGTCAGCGAAGCGTCTCAATGCCAGGCAGGCACGATGGGCTTTGTTTTTTGCTCGCTTTAATTTTTTGATAACATATCGCCCTGGGTCAAAAAACATCAAGGCTGATGCGCTCTCGCGGAGTTTTGCTCCAATCCAGGAGACCACCGAGGAGCCGTTGCCCATTGTTTCCCCATCATGTATTAAAGTGGGCATTACCCAGGACCTCTTATCATTAGTCCTTAGAGCACAGGAGCAGGCTCCTCCAGACCTTCCGGTAGGTCTTTTGTTTGTGCCTCCTAGGTTAAGACAGCGAGTGTTCCTGGAATTCCATGCCAAGAAGTCTGCAGGTCACCCGGGTATTGCCAGAACTCGGGAGTTGCTATCTAGGGCGGTGTGGTGGCCCTCGGTGGCTAAGGATGTGGATCAGTGGGTTCGGGCATGTGACATCTGTGCCCGAAATAAGACTCCTAGAGGGGTTCCTGTTGGCCCACTACATCCACTCTCTATCCCATCTAAGCCATGGACCCACATTTCAATGGATTTTGTGGTGGACTTGCCCAAATCCTCGGGGATGACAGCCATCTGGGTTGTCGTTGACAGGTTTTCGAAGATGGCGCACTTCGTTCCACTGGTTGGGCTGCCATCGGCCAGACGCCTGTCTGAATTATTTATGCTGCATGTTGTGCGTCTCCACGGGTTGCCACTTGATGTGGTCTCTGACCGCGGATCCCAGTTTGTGGCCAAATTCTGGAGGGCATTTTGTTCCGATCTCCAGATTTCTGTCAGCTTGTCGTCGGGCTACCATCCGCAGTCTAATGGGCAGACTGAAAGGGTGAACCAGTCCTTGGAGCAGTTCCTCAGGTGTTATGTCTCCAAGTGTCAGACTGACTGGGTTGCTCATCTGTCCATGGCGGAGTTTGCCTATAACAACGCGGCTCACTCTGCTACAGGGATCTCTCCCTTCCTTTGTGTGTATGGGCATCATCCTAAGGCCAATTCTTTTGACCCCCTGGACTCCACGCCTGGTGGTTCCTCTGTGGTTTCGGTCCTTAGAGGTATTTGGCGGAAAGTGAAGAAAGCCCTTGTGTCTGTGTCATTAGTGACCAAAAGGGTTTTTGATAAGCGGAAAAGACCCTGCAGCTTCAAATTAGGAGACTTCGTCTGGTTGTCTACCAAGAATTTGAAGTTGAGACAGCCATCTCATAAGTTAGGCCCCCGGTTCATCGGCCCTTATAAGATCACCAGGGTTATCAATCCGGTGGCATTTCAGTTAGATCTGCCCCGTTCTTTGGGTATCAATAAAACATTTCATTGTTCCCTTTTAAAACGGGCGATTAGTAATCCTTCTTCCAGTGGAAGACCTTCCCCTCTTCTGATACGTGGCCAGAGGGAGTTTGTTGTTGAAAGGATTCTTGACTCCAAGGTGGTTCGGGGTCGGCTGTCATTTTTGGTGCACTGGAAGGGGTATGGCCCGGAGGAGCGGTCGTGGGTGCGCAGTTGTGATCTTCATGCCCCCAGACTGATACGCTCTTTCTTCTCGCAGTTCCCCGATAAACCCGGTGGTAGGGGTTCTTTGACCCCTCGTCAGAGGGGGGGTACTGTTAGGGTCTCCTGCCCTGTGCTGCCACATCGTCATGGCAACCGGGAGACAAGTGCTAGCGGAGTAACCTGAGCGCAGCTGATACTCCGGTTCGGGTCTTTTGCTGTGCAGTGGTTATAGGCTCTGTGCATGGCAGGGGATCCGGTGCTGGTTTTTGTGCTCACAGTCTGTGAGGTCTGAGTGGGGCGTGGACAGCACCTGCTTTATAAGGCCTCTTTTCAGGGTAAGCAGATGCTGCTGAATCTTTGTTGGTTAGTCAGTTTCTGAAAGTTAGCCAGTACTGTGTAGCTTTGTATTTGTTTGTTGCCTACTGCAAATAGGCCTGGGGATTTGGTATTACACTCTGCCAATCCAGACCTAGCAGTAAGACTGGAGTCAGTCGTTTAGCTTGCTGGGGTTCTGTTACTACTCTGTGAACTTAGCAAGTTTGCGGCTGTATTCTAAGACTTGCCTGTCTAATCCTGTCTCACTGTGCTAGGTGTCAGGGGTCAGTTTAGTGGCAGTAAACCGAACCTGTGCACTGCAAGTGAGAATTAGGATTGTGGAGAATCTCCTTGTGTCTATCATTCCATCTCTGACCAAGGAGTTTACTGCCACACCCGTTGGTAACCCTTTAGGGTTTTGCTGTTGCCCTTAGCAACAGCATTTCGGGTTTTCTATGTATTAAAACACAACATCTTGCTTTTCACATCTGAGCAGTTCTAATACAAGGGAGATACCCAGTTCCTTAGCCTCTGGGCTTCTCTGTTCACGTTGTGTGTATTTTGTTACCCTACCACCTTCTGTGTACGTTATGTCATATTCCCTAGTCTGTCTGTGAGTCCATTTGTTTTGCATAACAGTTCAAACACCAGTACATTCCTGCAGGCACTGGAGTGCATAACAGTCCTGACACCAGTACTTTCCTGCAGGCACTGGTGTGCATAACACTTAGAGCAAATTAACAGGCAACTAGAGTTGTATTTCCCCACAACTGTTAAGTGGAGAAGAATTTTCTCCATAAAGCAGAGGGAAAATGAAATAGCATCTGAATATTTCCATCGGGCCCTGCAAATAATGGATAGATACATAGGGGTATCGGATGCAGGGAACGATGAAAATTACAGAGAAGTGGCTGTCGCTGTGCTGATGGACGGACTCGATCAGACAGTGAGGGACAGAGTACAAACCTCTTTGCCTGGTTGGAGAGGGGTCACAGTAGCTTGCCTTAGAGAGTGCACAATTGAACACCATAGGAATATTGCTAGGCGTAGAAAACTGCAAGAGGAGAGGCTGAGGATTGAAAGTATGCAGGCTCTTACACCAAAGTCTAATCAGCCCAAACCCCAAAACCCTAGTAGTAACAAAAGACCGAGAATATGTTACATTTGTAAAAATAAAGGACATTTTGCTAGAGATTGTAAGAGTAATACAGCACATAGCCAATATAGACCCCCAGACAGAATAAACAAGCCACGTTATTAAACACATAGACGGGATCAAGGGACATATATTAAGGAATCACGAGCCATATATAAAACACAGATTCGGTTAATGGGAAGAACAGAATAAATGCAACTTTACCCTTTTGACAGAACTTACTGGGATTAGGAGGAGGCCTCTAAACTTCGGCTTCTCTCTCTAGCAGAAGTGACCTCTAAGTAACTTAACAGGAGTTTTGTTAGAGATGGTATACATATAGAGTGCTCCCACCCAGGAAGCACAAAATATGTTAAAAAACTCACAAAGACTAATATTGCATTTCACTGTTTTAGATGCATGTCCATCACAGGTAGAGGAAATTATCTCAAGGATACCGGGTTCCCTATGAACTTAGAATGGACAAGACACTGGATTGATGGCTGGGATAGTCCCAGTAGAGATATAACACAATATTTTTTTTAAGGGGAGAAGACTGATTAGGGAATCATTCCCCGTAGTGCCCAATCCAGATGTCAAACTTTGTAAAAAAAATCTTCTTTGCCTTTACAAGCTTACCTGTTACTAAACTCTATGTGATTGGTTTTCAAAGTTTCCTCTTCATCCTCTTACGTTCACTGACAGGATTACAGTTCAAACGTCACATGCCTACTCGGTCTTTTCAGAGTTCTGCCCAAACCCAGTATATCTCACCAGCATAGGGACACCAGTATCAGTGTGCCTGGTCATGCACAAAGGGTGGAGAATGGGAATACTGGTGAAGGGAGACTGTGCATAGATACCGATATACATGATGGTGTGACAGCCTGATGGTGAATGCAAATCTGACAAATTTTCTTTTTTATTTCCCCTCTCTTTTCACTTTCCACAGATGGTTTACTTCACACAACTGATAATACACAACAGTTAAACACATTGAAATGCAAGATTTATGTTCCCTACAGAAAGGTCGCTGACTCAGAGAGAACATTGTATCACTGGAGTGTCTGTTCCGGGAAGGTTGAGAGGCAGTACTGTTGAGACGGCACCTGAGCGCGGAGAACAACAAGACCAGAGGCGGTTGTCGCACCAGTTTTTCTTTTTTTATTATTTTCCCCATCTCCCACTACCCTCCTTCTCTCCTTCTCTTTCTCCCCCTTCTTGTTTCCTTTCTCTTCCCTTAATAAGATGAACTTACCCCAAGAGACTGCGTTCCGGGTTTCCCTGTTAATCCTGTTGTTGACGAGAACAGTCTGTTTCGGTGAGGGTCCCAGAGAGGTCGAGAAAGGATCTGGAATGGGTTCTGATGGCGAAAATTGATTTGTAGAATCTCAAGAGCAACACATCACTCGAGCAAAGGCGAGTATCAGAAAACGATCTGGTAGTCAGGGAGCTCGGAGGCACTGTGAAGGGTTATTGGCTGAGGAAAATTGCATTTGTAAGAATTGTGAGAACATAGTCGTGGATGGGTGCATCCAGAGATGTCAGTCCAGCCTTAATATCAACATGGACCGTCATCCATTGAGTGATTACCACTCACTAGTGGGTAAGGTCTTAAACCAGACAGAATGCTGGGTGTGCTCACAAGTACCTCAAGGTCAGAGCAAGTCAGGATTAGTACCGTACCCTTTAGCAATAGATGAGGTACCCGAATTACGGGGTGGGAGACCGGTGGACAAGAAATTCAATATTTCTAGGCCCCCTAGTCTGAAGCTCCACCAGTATCATGTAGATAGATCCTTATTATGTTTCAATATTTCCAATTACCGAAAGCCGGGAAATTGGGAGGTGACATGGAATAACCAGACCATGGCCTTTTTGCACAGAGCTTATAAGATACCCATAGACTCTGAACTTGTACGCCAAATAGCCAACAGTGGAAGGTATTTCCGGTATAGGTATACTCGAGGAAGCAAGACCATGTGGGTTGGAGAAGTATCACCAGGGTACTGTGCTCATATCATCCAGCCTGATACTTGTACTGAGCAGATGGGAGAACTAAAAATGGGGTTTTTCACTTGGAAAGTTTGTAATATGGTAATGTCATATTCTGTCCCCTATGTTCTCCCCGATGATGCCTATTTCATATGTGGGAGGAAGGCGTATAAGTGGCTTGCCCCGAACTCAGAGGGATTGTGTTATATTGGAAGAGTGTTGCCAGAGGTCATGACCATAACCCATGATAAGATGAAAGACGTTCACCGCAGTGCTCAGGCTCCTTATACTCATACTCACTATGAACACATCGTTAAGAGACACCTCATACAAAGAACAGAGCACGTAGCCTCTGATTTGATCCACGAATCCACCGGGATTCAATTCCTTCTCGCATTAGACATCACCCGTACTGCCAGAGCAATTATAAATTATAGGTATATCCATGCGCTAGCAAACTTGATAGATAATATCACTGAGATGTATGACGACACCTTCAGGTATACAGGAAGGGAGTTACAAGCTTACAAGACGGAACTGATCCAGCACAGGATGGTCCTCAATTATATCACAGCCGTGACGGGTGGGTACTGTGTCACTTTGGCAACTCAATATGGTGTGAAGTGCTGCACGTATATTACAAACAGCACTGATGACCCAACCGAGATCATCTATCAAAAGATGGACGATATCTTGCAGTTGAAGTGGGAGTTCCAAAGGAGACACAACCTTACCCTGACTGCTGTGAGTAATGAACTGACCGGCTGGGTCTCATGGTTGAACCCACGCAATTGGTTCTCAGGTTTAGGAGAGTGAGCTCAAAATGTTATTTTGAGTGTAGGGAAGTTTCTCCTTTGTATCCTGGGAGTCGTCATAATTATTGGGTTGATATTTAGGTGTGTTCGAATTCTAACGCGGCGCAAGCACGGCACAAATTTGATGAGTCTAAGGAGTGGGGGCGCTGTTACAGCAGCAGATTTAATTTACGACCCATCCATAGAAACAATGTTATGATAAGGATTGCAAATGAATTCCATGGCCGGTTTCTTTCACCCATTTTTCCTTTGTCTCCCCCTCTGCCCAGATACACCGATCCGGAAAAGACATCGACCATACCCAAGAATGTTTACGAAAATGTTATGTGAATGTATTTTAGATATGTGTCTTATCTTCATCTCTACAACCTTCAGTTAATGACACACATAGTCGACAGGTGATATCCACATATACTAGCACTCACATATGTTCCCCCTCCATGTATCATCAACTAAATGTGCACCCCATTTGTTGGAACAAGAAGCCGAAAAGAGCTCGGTAGTGTTTGTTGGCCCACTTACAGACCCTTAATACGGGATAAGAAGGATTTAATGTATACTTCGCAATACCTCGAAGCTTATCTAGAACATATACGGCACGATGATACATGCCCCTCAGACATGGATTCATACATACATGCGCGTGGTATGGGTATTTACGGCGGAGTTTGTGAACGCATGGAGAGCTACCAAAACACATTACATATTTAATCCAAATAGTGCACAATGTACACATAGTCTCCTTACACCACATCAGAAAGTTATAGCTGTTTAAATGGTTGCAGAACAAAGGGATTCACCTTTGCAGGATAAGAGGGGACAGACTAAGGTTATAAGGTGATGTTTGGTATCCAGCTGTAGGGTATTTTAAGGGAAACATTCCGGTGTTGGTCTGCGGAAGATTGCATGTTCCTGCTGATAGTTATGTGCAGAAATAGAATATAGATATAAACTGTATTTACTGTATATTATGTATGCAGGGGGAATCCAGAGGAGACCACCCACAAGAGCAGTTAAGAAAGACATCGCCCACCTATTCAAACAGACCTATGACCTCTCCTGTACTGTAAATGACCATCCCTGTGTCCAATGGACAAAGGGATTACAGTATCCATTGTGTTATGTTTTGGATGAAGTGAATAAAAAGAGCCTGCAGCAGGCTTGGTCACACAAGACTCTCAACGCTTTCAACCTGATAGCGGAGGACCGGACCGGGAAGCGCATGCGAAATATTCTCACGTATGTACATTGACTGAAGCCATTTACTCTGTTGTATTGTAGTGCATAATTTGTATTGTTAAACCCCCTTTCAGATGAGCGCCTGAAATTTTTCGGGTTTTGTGTTTTGGTTTTGGGTTCGGTTCCGCGGCCGTGTTTTGGGTTCGACCGCGTTTTGGCAAAACCTCACCAAATTTTTTTTGTCGGATTCGGGTGTGTTTTGGATTCGGGTGTTTTTTTCAAAAAACCCTAAAAAACAGCTTAAATCATAGAATTTGGGGGTCATTTTGATCCCATATTATTATTAACCTCAAAAAACATAATTTCCACTCATTTTCAGTCTATTCTGAATACCTCACACCTCACAATATTATTTTTAGTCCTAAAATTTGCACCAAGGTCGCTGGATGACTAAGCTAAGCGACCCTAGTGGCCGACACAAACACCTGGCCCATCTAGGAGTGGCACTGCAGTGTCACGCAGGATGTCCCTTCCAAAAAACCCTCCCCAAACAGCACATGATGCAAAGAAAAAAAGAGGCGCAATGAGGTAGCTGACTGTGTGAGTAAGATGAGCGACCCTAGTGGCCGACACAAACACCGGGCCCATTTAGGAGTGGCACTGCAGTGTCACGCAGGATGTCCCTTCCAAAAAACCCTCCCCAAACAGCACATGACGCAAAGAAAAAAAGAGGCGCAATGAGGTAGCTGACTGTGTGAGTAAGATAAGCGACCCTAGTGGCCGACACAAACACCGGGCCCATTTAGGAGTGGCACTGCAGTGTCACGCAGGATGTCCCTTCCAAAAAACCCTCCCCAAACAGCACATGACGCAAAGAAAAAAAGAGGCGCAATGAGGTAGCTGACTGTGTGAGTAAGATAAGCGACCCTAGTGGCCGACACAAACACCGGGCCCATTTAGGAGTGGCACTGCAGTGTCACGCAGGATGTCCCTTCCAAAAAACCCTCCCCAAACAGCACATGACGCAAAGAAAAAAAGAGGCGCAATGAGGTAGCTGACTGTGTGAGTAAGATAAGCGACCCTAGTGGCCGACACAAACACCGGGCCCATTTAGGAGTGCCACTGCAGTGTCACGCAGGATGTCCCTTCCAAAAAACCCTCCCCAATCAGCACATGACGCAAAGAAAAAAAGAGGCGCAATGAGGTAGCTGTGTGAGTAAGATTAGCGACCCTAGTGGCCGACACAAACACCGGGCCCATTTAGGAGTGGCACTGCAGTGTCACGCAGGATGTCCCTTCCAAAAAACCCTCCCCAATCAGCACATGACGCAAAGAAAAAAAGAGGCGCAATGAGGTAGCTGTGTGAGTAAGATTAGCGACCCTAGTGGCCGACACAAACACCGGGCCCATTTAGGAGTGGCACTGCAGTGTCACGCAGGATGTCCCTTCCAAAAAACCCTCCCCAATCAGCACATGACGCAAAGATAAAAAGAGGCGCAATGAGGTAGCTGTGTGAGTAAGATTAGCGACCCTAGTGGCCGACACAAACACCGGGCCCATTTAGGAGTGGCACTGCAGTGTCACGCAGGATGTCCCTTCCAAAAAACCCTCCCCAATCAGCACATGACGCAAAGAAAAAAAGAGGCGCAATGAGGTAGCTGTGTGAGTAAGATTAGCGACCCTAGTGGCCGACACAAACACCGGGCCCATTTAGGAGTGGCACTGCAGTGTCACGCAGGATGTCCCTTCCAAAAAACCCTCCCCAATCAGCACATGACGCAAAGAAAAAAAGAGGCGCAATGAGGTAGCTGTGTGAGTAAGATTAGTGACCCTAGTGGCCGACACAAACACCGGGCCCATTTAGGAGTGGCACTGCAGTGTCACGCAGGATGTCCCTTTCAAAAAACCCTCCCCAAACAGCACATGACGCAAAGAAAAATAAAAGAAAAAAGAGGTGCAAGATGGAATTGTCCTTGGGCCCTCCCACCCACCCTTATGTTGTATAAACAGGACATGCACACTTTAACCAACCCATCATTTCAGTGACAGGGTCTGCCACACGACTGTGACTGAAATGACGGGATGGTTTGGACCCCCACCAAAATAGAAGCAATTAATCTCTCCTTGCACAAACTGGCTCTACAGAGGCAAGATGTCCACCTCATCATCATCCTCCGATATATCACCGTGTACATCCACCTCCTCACAGATTATCAATTCGTCCCCACTGGAATCCACCATCTCAGCTCCCTGTGTACTTTGTGGAGGCAATTGCTGCTGGTCAATGTCTCCGCGGAGGAATTGATTATAATTCATTTTAATGAACATCATCTTCTCCACAGTTTCTGGATGTAACCTCGTACGCCGATTGCTGACAAGGTGAGCGGCGGCACTAAACACTCTTTCGGAGTACACACTTCTGGGAGGGCAACTTAGGTAGAATAAAGCCAGTTTGTGCAAGGGCCTCCAAATTGCCTCTTTTTCCTGCCAGTATAAGTACGGACTGTGTGACGTGCCTACTTGGATGCGGTCACTCATATAATCCTCCACCATTCTTTCAATGGGGAGAGAATCATATGCAGTGCCAGTAGACGACATGTCCGTATCCGTAATCGTTGTCAGGTCCTTCAGTCCGGACCAGATGTCAGCATCAGCAGTCGCTCCAGACTGCCCTGCATCACCGCCAGCGGGTGGGCTCGGAATTCTGAGCCTTTTCCTCGCACCCCCAGTTGCGGGAGAATGTGAAGGAGGAGATGTTGACAGGTCGCGTTCCGCTTGAATTGACAATTTTCTCACCAGCAGGTCTTTCAACCCCAGCAGACTTGTGTCTGCCGTAAAGAGAGATCCAAGGTAGGCTTTAAATCTAGGATCGAGCACGGTGGCCAAAATGTAGTGCTCTGATTTCAACAGATTGACCACCCGTGAATCCTTGTTAAGCGAATTAAGGGCTCCATCCACAAGTCCCACATGCCTAGCGGAATCGCTCCGTGTTAGCTCCTCCTTCAATGTCTCCAGCTTCTTCTGCAAAAGCCTGATGAGGGGAATGACCTGACTCAGGCTGGCAGTGTCTGAACTGACTTCACGTGTGGCAAGTTCAAAGGGCATCAGAACCTTGCACAACGTTGAAATCATTCTCCACTGCGCTTGAGACAGGTGCATTCCACCTCCTATATCGTGCTCAATTGTATAGGCTTGAATGGCCTTTTGCTGCTCCTCCAACCTCTGAAGCATATAGAGGGTTGAATTCCACCTCGTTACCACTTCTTGCTTCAGATGATGGCAGGGCAGGTTCAGTAGTTTTTGGTGGTGCTCCAGTCTTCTGTACGTGGTGCCTGTACGCCGAAAGTGTCCCGCAATTCTTCTTGCCACCGACAGCATCTCTTGCACGCCCCTGTCGTTTTTTAAATAATTCTGCACCACCAAATTCAAGGTATGTGCAAAACATGGGACGTGCTGGAATTTGCCCATATTTAATGCACACACAATATTGCTGGCGTTGTCCGATGCCACAAATCCACAGGAGAGTCCAATTGGGGTAAGCCATTCCGCGATGATCTTCCTCAGTTGCCGTAAGAGGTTTTCAGCTGTGTGCGTATTCTGGAAACCGGTGATACAAAGCGTAGCCTGCCTAGGAAAGAGTTGGCGTTTGCGAGATGCTGCTACTGGTGCCGCCGCTGCTGTTCTTGCGGCGGGAGTCCATACATCTACCCAGTGGGCTGTCACAGTCATATAGTCCTGACCCTGCCCTGCTCCACTTGTCCACATGTCCGTGGTTAAGTGGACATTGGGTACAGCTGCATTTTTTAGGACACTGGTGACTCTTTTTCTGAGGTCTGTGTAAATTTTCGGTATCGCCTGCCTAGAGAAATGGAACCTAGATGGTATTTGGTACCGGGGACACAGTACCTCCAACAAGTCTCTAGTTGGCTCTGCAGTAATGATGGATACCGGAACCACGGTTCTCACCACCCAGGATGCCAAGGCCTCAGTTATCCGCTTTGCAGCAGGATGACTGCTGTGATGTTTCATCTTCCTCGCAAAGGACTGTTGGACAGTCAATTGCTTGGTGGAAGTAGTAAAAGTGGTCTTACGACTTCCCCTCTGGGATGACCATCGACTCCCAGCAGCAACAACAGCAGCGCCAGCAGCAGTAGGCGTTACACGCAAGGATGCATCGGAGGAATCCCAGGCAGGAGAGGAATCGTCAGAATTGCCAGTGACATGGCCTGCAGGACTATTGGCATTCCTGGGGAAGGAGGAAATTGACACTGAGGGAGTTGGTGGGGTGGTTTGCGTGAGCTTGGTTACAAGAGGAAGGGATTTACTGGTCAGTGGACTGCTTCCGCTGTCACCCAAAGTTTTTGAACTTGTCACTGACTTATTATGAATGCGCTGCAGGTGACGTATAAGGGAGGATGTTCCGAGGTGGTTAACGTCCTTACCCCTACTTATTACAGCTTGACAAAGGGAACACACGGCTTGACACCTGTTGTCCGCATTTCTGGTGAAATACCTCCACACCGAAGAGCTGATTTTTTTGGTATTTTCACCAGGCATGTCAATGGCCCTATTCCTCCCACGGACAACAGGTGTCTCCCCGGGTGCCTGACTTAAACAAACCACCTCACCATCAGAATCCTCCTGGTCAATTTCCTCCCCAGCGCCAGCAACACCCATATCCTCCTCATCCTGGTGTACTTCAACACTGACATCTTCAATCTGACTATCAGGAACTGGACTGCGGGTGCTCCTTCCAGCACTTGCAGGGGGCGTGCAAATGGTGGAAGGCGCATGCTCTTCACGTCCAGTGTTGGGAAGGTCAGGCATCGCAACCGACACAATTGGACTCTCCTTGTGGATTTGGGATTTCGAAGAATGCACAGTTCTTTGCTGTGCTTTTGCCAGCTTGAGTCTTTTCATTTTTCTAGCGAGAGGCTGATTGCTTAAATCCTCATGTGAAGCTGAACCACTAGCCATGAACATAGGCCAGGGCCTCAGCCGTTCCTTGCCACTCCGTGTGGTAAATGGCATATTGGCAAGTTTACGCTTCTCCTCCGACAATTTTATTTTAGGTTTTGGAGTCCTTTTTTTACTGATATTTGGTGTTTTGGATTTGACATGCTCTGTACTATGACATTGGGCATCGGCCTTGGCAGACGACGTTGCTGGCATTTCATCGTCTCGGCCATGACTAGTGGCAGCAGCTTCAGCACGAGGTGGAAGTGGATCTTGATCTTTCCCTAATTTTGGAACCTCAACATTTTTGTTCTCCATATTTTAATAGGCACAACTAAAAGGCACCTCAGGTAAACAATGGAGATGGATGGATACTAGTATACAATTATGGACGGACTGCCGAGTGCCGACACAGAGGTAGCCACAGCCGTGAACTACCGTACTGTACTGTGTCTGCTGCTAATATAGACTGGTTGATAAAGAGATGTCGTAGTATGTATGTATAAAGAAGAAAGAAAAAAAAACCACGATTAGGTGGTATACAATTATGGACGGACTGCCGAGTGCCGACACAGAGGTAGCCACAGCCGTGAACTACCGTACTGTACTGTGTCTGCTGCTAATATAGACTGGTTGATAAAGAGATGTCGTAGTATGTACGTATAAAGAAGAAAGAAAAAAAAACCACGGTTAGGTGGTATACAATTATGGACGGACTGCCGAGTGCCGACACAGAGGTAGCCACAGCCGTGAACTACCGTACTGTACTGTGTCTGCTGCTAATATAGACTGGTTGATAAAGAGATGTCGTAGTATGTATGTATAAAGAAGAAAGAAAAAAAAACCACGGTTAGGTGGTATACAATTATGGACGGACTGCCGAGTGCCGACACAGAGGTAGCCACAGCCGTGAACTACCGTACTGTACTGTGTCTGCTGCTAATATAGACTGGTTGATAAAGAGATGTCGTAGTATGTACGTATAAAGAAGAAAGAAAGAAAAACCACGGTTAGGTGGTATACAATTATGGACGGACTGCCGAGTGCCGACACAGAGGTAGCCACAGCCGTGAACTACCGTACTGTACTGTGTCTGCTGCTAATATAGACTGGTTGATAAAGAGATGTCGTAGTATGTATGTATAAAGAAGAAAGAAAAAAAAACCACGGTTAGGTGGTATACAATTATGGACGGACTGCCGAGTGCCGACACAGAGGTATCCACAGCCGTGAACTACCGTACTGTACTGTGTCTGCTGCTAATATAGACTGGTTGATAAAGAGATGTCGTAGTATGTACGTATAAAGAAGAAAGAAAAAAAAACCACGGTTAGGTGGTATACAATTATGGACGGACTGCCGAGTGCCGACACAGAGGTAGCCACAGCCGTGAACTACCGTACTGTACTGTGTCTGCTGCTAATATAGACTGGTTGATAAAGAGATGTCGTAGTATGTATGTATAAAGAAGAAAGAAAAAAAAACCACGGTTAGGTGGTATACAATTATGGACGGACTGCCGAGTGCCGACACAGAGGTAGCCACAGCCGTGAACTACCGTACTGTACTGTGTCTGCTGCTAATATAGACTGGTTGATAAAGAGATGTCGTAGTATGTATGTATAAAGAAGAAAGAAAAAAAAACCACGGTTAGGTGGTATACAATTATGGACGGACTGCCGAGTGCCGACACAGAGGTAGCTACAGCCGTGAACTACCGTACTGTGTCTGCTGCGACTGGATGATAAATAATGATATAAAAAATATATATATATCACTACTGCAGCCGGACAGGTATATATATTATATAATGACGGACCTGCTGGACACTGTCTGTCAGCAGAATGAGTTTTTTATAGAATAAAAAAAAAAACACCACACAAGTGAAGTCACACGACGAGTGTTTAACTTTTTCAGGCAATCACAATATAGTATACTACTAACTATACTGGTGGTCAGTGTGGTCAGGTCACTGGTCAGTCACACTGGCAGTGGCACTCCTGCAGCAAAAGTGTGCACTGTTTAATTTTAATATAATATGTACTCCTGGCTCCTGCTATAACCTATAACTGGCACTGCAGTGCTCCCCAGTCTCCCCCACAATTATAAGCTGTGTGAGCTGAGCACAGTCAGATATATAATATATACATAGATGATGCAGCACACTGGGCTGAGCAGTGCACACAGATATGGTATGTGACTGTCTTGTACTCCTGGCTCCTGCTATAACCTATAACTGGCACTGCAGTGCTCCCCAGTCTCCCCCACAATTATAAGCTGTGTGAGCTGAGCACAGTCAGATATATAATATATACATAGATGATGCAGCACACTGGGCTGAGCAGTGCACACAGATATGGTATGTGACTGAGTCACTGTGTGTATCGTTTTTTTCAGGCAGAGAACGGATATATTAAATAAAACTGCACTGTCTGGTGGTCACTGTGGTCAGTCACTAGTAAACTCTGCACTCTCTTCTACAGTACTCCTAAGCTCCAGTAAATCAGGTCAATCTCTCTCTCTCTCTCTCTCCTAATCTAAATCACTGTACTCCCTAACAGCTGCTCCCCGTCCCCAATCCTCCCCACAATTATAACTAAGTCACTCAGTCTTTACTCTTTTCTACTATAACGGAGAGGACGCCAGCCACGTCCTCTCCCTATCAATCTCAATGCACGTGTGAAAATGGCGGCGACGCGCGGCTCCTTATAAAGAATCCGAGTCTCGCGAGAATCCGACAGCGTCATGATGACGTTCGGGCGCGCTCGGGTTAACCGAGCAAGGTGGGAAGATCCGAGTCGCTCGGACCCGTGAAAAAAAACATGAAGTTCGTGCGGGTTCGGATTCAGAGAAACCGAACCCGCTCATCTCTAATCGGAACCCAGTGTTTAACTACAAATCTGTGTTGTGTCCTCTTTTCCCTGCTAGGGTTTAAAGTGTATTACATTGCCTAACTGTATAAGATTCAAAAGTGTATTAATAAGGTGTGTACGCGCTGCGGGTACCTTGTACCGTCAGCGCTGCATAAGGTTTAAAGTGCAATATCATTGCACTGCATTGCTGCATAAGGTTTAAAGTGTAATAGCATCACAATGCATTGTTGCATAAGGTTTAAAGTGTATTCATTATTGTATTGATTATCTGTATAAGGTTTAAAAGCGTTATCAATTGGGTGTGTACGCGCTGCGGGTACTTTGTACCTTCAGCGCGGCGTTTGTACGCAGAGTCCGTACATTGTACGGGACTCATTACGTAAATAGAGTAAAAGGTATGTAGAGTGAATATTAAGTCCAGCGACCGCAGCGGCTCCATGGTAAAGGTGTGTTTAAAGGTATAGCTTTATGTTTTAAGATAAAATCGACATTATCACCTCAGTTTCCGTAAGAGGTTGTCAACTGTGTGCCTCTTATGGAAAGCGGTGATACAAAGCGTAACCTGCCTAGGAACGAGTTGGCGTTTGCGAAATGCTGCTACTGGTGCCACTGCTGCTGTTCTTGCTACGGAAGGCAATACATCTACCCAGTGGGCTGTCACAGTCATATAGTCCTGAGTCTGCCCTGCTCCACTGCATTTTTTAGGACACTGGTGAGTCTTTTTATGACGTCTGTGTACATTCTCGGTATCGCCTGCCTAGAGAAGTGGAACCTAGATGGTATTTGGTACTGGGGACACACTACCTCAAGAAATTCTCTAATTCCCTCTGAACTAACAGCGGATACCGGACGCACGTCTAACACCAACACAGCTGCCAAGGCCTGAGTTATCTGCTTTGCAACAGGATGACTGCTGTGATATTTCATCTTCCTCACAAAGGACTGTTGGACAGTCAATTGCTTACTGGAAGTAGTACAAGTGGTCTTCCGACTTCCCCTCTGGGATGAGTATCGACTCCAGGCAGCAACAACAGCAGGGCCAGGAGCAGTAGGTTCGGTTGGTTTGGGCCCCCACCAAAAAAGAAGCAATCAATCTCTCCTTGCACAAACTGGCTCTACAGAGGCAAGATGTCCACCTCCTCCTCATCGTCCGATTCATCACCCCTTTCACTGTGTACATATCCCTCCTCACAGAGTATTAATTCGTCCCCACTGGAATCCACTATCTCAGGTCCCTGTGTACTTTCTGGAGGCAATTGCTGGTGAATCTCTCCACGGAGGAATTGATTATAATTCATTTTGATGAACATCCTCTTCTCCACATTTTGTGGCAGTACCCTCGTATGCCGATCGCTGTCAAGGTGACTGGCTACACTAAACACTCTTCCGGAGTACACACTGGAGGGGGGGCAACTTAGGTAAAATAAAGCCAGTTTGTGCAAGGGCCTCCAAATTGCCTCTTTTTCCTGCCAGTATACGTACGGACTGTCTGACGTGCCTACTTGGATGCTGTCACTCATATAATCCTTTACCATTCTTTCAATGGTGACAGAATCATATGCAGTGACAGTAGACGACATGTCAGTAATCGTTGGCAGGTCCTTCAGTCCGGACCAGATGTCAGCACTCGCTCCAGACTGCCCTGCATCACCGCCAGCGGGTGGGCTTGGAATTCTTAGCCTTTTCCTCGCAGCCCCAGTTGCGGGAGAATGTGAAGGAGGATATGTTGAAGGGTCACGTTCCGCTTGAATTGACAATTTTCTCACTAGCAGGTCTTTGAACCTCTGCAGACTTGCGTCTGCCGGAAAGAGAGATACAATGTAGGCTTTAAACCTAGGATCGAGCACGGTGGCCAAAATGTAGTGCTCTGATTTCAACAGATTGACCACCCGTGAATCCTGGTTAAGCGAATGAAGGGCTCCATCCACAAGTCCCACATGCCTAGCGGAATCATTCCGTATTAGCTCCTCCTTCAATCTCTCCAGCTGCTTCTGCAAAAGCCTGATGAGGGGAATGACCTGACTTAGGCTGGCAGTGTCTGAACTGACTTCACGTGTGGCAAGTTCAAAGGGTTGCGGAACCGTGCACAACGTTGAAATCATTCTCCACTGCGCTTGAGTCAGGTGCATTCCCCCTCCTTTGCCTATATCGTAGGCAGATGTATAGGCTTGAATGGCCTTTTGCTGCTCCTCCATCCTCTGAAGCATATAGAGGGTTGAATTCCACCTCGTTACCACCTTTTGCTTCAGATGATGACGGGTCAGGTTCAGGAGTGTTTGCTGGTGCTCCAGTCTTCGGCACTCCATGGCTGAATGACGAAAGTGGCCCACAATTCTTCGGGCCACCGACAGCATCTCTTGCACGCACCTGTCATTTTTTAAATAATTCTAGACCACCAAATTCAATGTATGTGCAAAACATGGGACGTGCTGAAATTTGTCCACATGTAATGCACGCACAATATTGGTGGCGTTGTCCGATGTCACAAGTCCCCAGGAGAGTCCAATTGGGGTAAGCCATTCTGCGATAATGTTCCTCAGTTTCCATAAGAGGTTTCAGTTGTGTGCCTCTTATGGAAAGCGGTGATACAAAGCGTATCCTGCCTAGGAACGAGTTGGCATTTGCGAAATGCTGCTACTGGTGCCGCTGTTGCTGTTCTTGCTGCGGGAGGCAATACATCTACCCAGTGGGCTGTCACAGTCATAAAGGGGTCCAGTTACTAACAGTACTCTGCTCCCTGCGCTAATCCTCCTCCTGCTTCGTCTGCTTAACGCTGTGTTTCTGGGTGCAGTTACCGCTTCTATTACTAAGATTCTGCTAGACGAAGCAGCTGAACGGTAACTCACCCTCCCTGCGATGATTGTCCTAGTTCATAGCGCTGGTATACTGCGCATGTGCAGCTTCCTTTGGCCAATCCCAGACGGGCCTGCTGTGATTGGTTGAGAAACGCTCCTCACGCACAGACTCCTGGGAACTTTTTGCTCCGTCAGTCAGGCTGCAGGCATTGTACACAGCAAGTCAGGTAATTGCGTTGTATTTAATAATACACCTACTTAGCGTATCCCAGTTAAAAGTGCCCCCCCCCCCCAGTGTCTTCCCCGAGTTTGCCCTGATCCCTCACCACCCTATTAACACTACTATGTAGAGCGGTGGATCGGAGCATGTGGCGACTACGCACAGACTGCGCTCTTCTCAGGCAGCCCGCAACTATCACCCTCCGTGGAGTGCCTTAAAAACGGGGTTCTGTCACTGGAGGCTATAACCCAACATGGGGTGGACACCTCCGATCGGCATAGACCAGGGTGCATAGCTGTGGGTCAGTGGCGGACTGTGGGGTCCATGTACTAAACGGATGTTTCCTACTTGCGCTCCTTGTCTCAGGGGAGAATCCATGCTCAAAGTAAAGCTCGTCATCCTCACATGCTGCGCTACATGTGCTGAGATGACAGCTCCTGGAGACAAGTGTCCTTGCTTATACTGCCTGCGCTTCCTTCTCACACTACGCATGCAGCTCAGCGCTGCCAGCTATCAGGTGCTGCTGTCTGTGCCTCTGTGGAGCAGAGCTCCGTGTGTCTGCCGCGGAGTGCCTTCCTTATCTTCCCCCCGCCTCCTCCCCCCTCTCCTGCCAGAGCTCCTGTCCGTGAGTGTGATTTTCACTCTCTCTCTCTTTCACGGTCCCTCTCCCTCCTCCTGTCTCTCCCCACTTCCCTAACTGTGACTTCTGTCTCTCTCCTCGGTGACTGTAATTTACAGCTCAATTTATTGTCCACAGATCCCTGTATATATATATATCTATATACAGACCCTCCAACATGACCCACCCCACTAGGTACAAAATGCTCTGTTTCTGGACTTCCCTCTTAATTTATGATTTCCATCACCTGTGTTGAACTAGTTAAATGATAAGAAAGCTGTTTCTTCACAGGTGATGGCAATAATAAATGAAGAGGGAAGTCCAGAAACAGAGCATTTTGTACCTAGTGGGACGTGTCATGTTGGAGGGTATGTATATACCTGCAGTATATAGGGATCTATATGTGCTGTATATAGTGATATACCTGCTCTGTATATACAGGGATCAGATCTGTGTGCTGTTTACCTGCTGTATGTAGGGATATATGTGCTGTATACCAGATTCATGCAGGGCTGTATGTAGTGTGATGTATACCATGTAAGCATAGGGTTAAATGTGCTGTATAGTGATATGTGTACATGCTGTATAGGAATATATTAGTTGTATATGTGGGTACCTAGGGGTCTATTCATGTAGCATTGAAAAGCCCTGTTTTGCGTTAAACAGGGCTTTTCTCTGCCTACTGCAATTCACAGAGCGGGTTACCGTGGAGAAGTCTGACTTCTCCAGCAGTACCCCCGCTCTGTGCCTGAATCGCATCACCATAACTTTGTATGGTGAGTGCGATTCATGAAAGTACGGAAAGCTCTGCTTTCCGCTTCTCCATGGAGTTCAGGTTCGCCATCTCTGGATGGCGTAACCTGAACTGTAGTGCGAGGACGGCAGGGAAGCTCAATGCTTCCCTGATCGCTGCTCTGCACCTCGCGCTGGCTCCGCCCCCCGACCTCCCAGCAACCACTGCGGCCTGCCGGGAGGTCAACACCCTGCGCATGCGCAAAGGAACCCGCGCTGGACCCCGCGCATCGCTGGGAAGGACCGCTGGAGATGACCTCCCTGCAGGAGCCCCAGACACCGCAGCGCATCGTCGGAAGGGTAAGTATACATGAATTGCTACTTATCACGGCTATACATCGCATCGAAGAGATGCTATGTACAGTGATAAGTAGCAATCCTGTTTTCGTTTTCTGTTTGAATAGACCCCCTAGTGTGTGGGGATGTATCTTAATTTGGGGATGTACATGTGATGTATAAGGTATATGTAGTGATTTAGCTGGTGATAATCATGTGAGGTATGGGTTTACTCTGAGTTTGGACATGTATGAATAAAAGACTGCATGGGCACAAGGACCTGTCACTTGCTATGACTGGGACATGTATGTTTCTGAGACTGTATGGGCACAAGACCTGTCTCTTGCTATGAGTTGGGATATATATGATCTCGAATATTCACATGGGGCTGATTCAGACCTGATCGTATATGTGCTAAATTTAGCACCTCTACGATCAGATTCCCTGACATGAGGGGGACGCCCAGCACAGGGCTAGTCCGCTCCGCATGTCAGTCCGGCTCCCCGCCACACAAGTACAAAAGCATTGCATAGCGGTGATGCTTTTATACTTGAAGAGTATCTCTTTACCAGCACAGCTCCTAGAGCTACTCGTCACTGTCCGGGTTGCCGCGGCTGCGTGTTGTCACACTCGCAGCGCTGCGGCTTGTCACACTCGCAGCGCTGCGGCTGCCGCGCTTACCGTTCCGGGTGCGCTGTGTCTCTCGGCGGTCGTCGCCCCCTGTGGGCTTCGGGTAGTTGCGTCTTGCTGGTGCTGCCTCCGGCGGGTTCCCGGGGTGTGTGCGCCGCCATTGCGCCCAGCGTACACGGGAGCGTGGTGAGAGGGTGACGTCGTCTGCCCCTTCCGCCAATCAGGAGAGGGCGGGAAGTTCAAAGGCAGACGCCATACAAAGCCCCGACGCCTGAGTATCGTCTTTCCAATGATCACCAGTCCTAGCAGCGTTCAGCGTGTTCCCAAGCTGAACGTCTCCTGTGTTTCAGCGTTGCAGAGTATCTTCCAGAGGGACATTCTCTGTGCTACCAGCGTTGCAGAGTATCTTTCAGTGAGACATTCCCTGTGCTACCAGCGTTGCAGAGTATCTTTCAGTGAGACATTCTCTGTACTACCAGCGTTACAGTGTATCACTCAAGTGGAACATTCCCTGTGCTACCAGCGTTTACAGTGTATCAGTGGGACATTCCCTGTGCTACCAGCGTTACAGTGTATCACTCAGTGGAACATTCCCTGTGCTACCAGCGTTACAGTGCATCACTCAAGTGGAACATTCCCTGTGCTTCCAGCGTTACAGTGTATCTTTCAGTGATACTTTCCCTGTGCTTCCAGCATTACAGTGTATCTTTCAGTGAGACATTCCCTGTGCTACCAGCGTTACAGTGTATCACTCAGTGAGACATTCCCTGTGCTACCAGCGTTACAGTGTATCTTTCAGTGAGACATTCCCTGTGCTACCAGCGTTACAGTGTATCTTTCAGTGATACTTTCCCTGTGCTTCCAGCATTACAGTGTATCTTTCAGTGAGACATTCCCTGTGCTACCAGCGTTACAGTGTATCACTCAGTGAGACATTCCCTGTGCTACCAGCGTTACAGTGTATCTTTCAGTGAGACATTCCCTGTGCTACCAGCGTTACAGTGTATCACTCAGTGAGACATACCCTGTGCTTCCAGCATTACAGTGTATCTTTCAGTGAGACATTCCCTGTGCTACCAGCGTTACAGTGTATCACTCAGTGAGACATTCCCTGTGCTACCAGCGTTACAGTGTATCTTTCAGTGAGACATTCCCTGTGCTACCAGCGTTACAGTGTATCTTTCAGTGAGACATTCCCTGTGCTACCAGCGTTACAGTGTATCACTCAGTGAGACATACCCTGTGCTACCAGCGTTACAGTGTATCTTTCAGTGAGACATTCCCTGTGCTACCAGCGTTACAGTGTATCACTCAGTGAGACATTCCCTGTGCTACCAGCGTTACAGTGTATCTTTCAGTGAGACATTCCCTGTGCTACCAGCGTTACAGTGTATCACTCAGTGAGACATACCCTGTGCTACCAGCGTTACAGTGTATCTTTCAGTGAGACATTCCCTGTGCTACCAGCGTTACAGTGTATCTTTCAGTGAGACATTCCCTGTGCTACCAGCGTTACAGTGTATCACTCAGTGAGACATACCCTGTGCTACCAGCGTTACAGTGTATCTTTCAGTGAGACATTCCCTGTGCTACCAGCGTTACAGTGTATCTTTCAGTGAGACATTCCCTGTGCTACCAGCGTTACAGTGTATCACTCAGTGGAACATTCCCTGTGCTACCAGCGTTACAGTGTATCACTCAGTGGAACATTCCCTGTGCTACCAGCGTTACAGTGTATCACTCAGTGGAACATTCCCTGTGTTACCAGCGTTACAGTATATCACTCAGTGGGACTTTCTCTGCGCTACCAGCGTTACAGTGTATCTCCCAGATGGACATCTCCTGTGCTTCCAGTATTACAGGGTATCCCTAAGTGGAACGGCTCCCATACTTCCAGAGTTACACTGAATCTCAAATCCTCATTTATTTCTTCAGCATCACTCACAAGTTCTTCAGTCTTCTGTGTGTTTCAACATCGTTCTCAAATCTTCATTCATTTCTTCAGCAGCGCTCAGAAGTTCTTCAGTCTTCTGTGTGTTTCAACATCGTTCTCAAATCTTCATTAATTTCTTCAGCAGCGCTCACACGTTCTTCAGTCGTCTGTGTGTTTCAACATTGTTGTCAAATCTTTATTCATTTCTTCAGCATTGCTCACAAGCTCTCCATTCTTCTGTGTGCTTCAACATCGTTCTCAAATACTCTTTCATTTCTTCAACATCGCTCACAAGTTCTTCATTCTTCTGTGTGCTTCAGCATTGCCCCAAGCCTTGGTCACAACTAATTCTTTAGCATTTGCACGTCGGTTGCAACAACTGAGTTCTGCATGAGGAAAACCTACATCCGGCCATCCCTGGTCGGGCCCAGCTGTGGTTCCTCTTCCCGATCATCAGAAGAACCCCCGAGTTCTCAACACTCCCAACCCAGGTCAGTGACACGTGTGACGTCACGCAGCCACCACGGCCATCCCCACCCGCACAGTTCCGGCACGCTTTCGTTGCTCGGGCGCACCCCTAAAATGGCGGGCAAACAACGCCGGCCTGGCCAGCGAAAGCCTCTGCCTGTTTGACAGATTGCAGGGCTGAGACGGCTGTCTGGCATGCACCGGCGCACTATGGTGCCAACGCATGTGCAGTTCATACCTGATCGGCTGCTGTGGGAAAACGCACAGCACCGATCAGGTCTGAAATAGGCCCATGGTCGTGTCACTTACTATGGGCTTGAACGTGTAAGAATCTTAGCTGGCATGATCTCAATGACCTGTGACTTATGGGCCTTACACACTGGGCGATTACACTGAAAGATATGAACAATCTCGTTCATTTATGAACGAGATATCATTCATATCTTTCAGTGTGTATTCACCATTGAACGATGCGCGGCCCCACACTCGTTCATTGTTGGTGCAAGCCCGTTTATGCCTGTAAGCCAATATGGACAATATTGCCCATATTAGCATGCAGGGCTATGGTGATGGGGGAGTGAAGAAACCTCACTCAACTCGTTGACTGAGAGATTTTAACTGAGCCATTTCCTTTGAACTGGCAGTAGGAGATTTTGACTAACTTTAACAGCGATTTTGAGTACAGGGTCAATGCATGAAACAGGGAAAACTGAGCCGTTGGAGATGGTGCCCCAGGCGACCAATCAGCATTCAAGTAACATTTAAAATTTGCATACTATACAGTTGTAAAGAGCAGCTGATTGGTTGCCACGGGCAACCTCTCCACAGACTCACTTCTCCACACTTAACACTACATTCATGAATAAACCCCATAGGCTGATTTTCCTCTTGGCCTGTGGAGGTGCGACCAGAATCAGCCTATCATAATAGTACCGCCTAGCTAGCATTTATCCATTCATGAATAGACCCCTAAGTGCGCAAGCGATTTTGGCTATGGGAGATTTTGTCTATCCGATTTAAATAGGGGGATGCTTTTACCGAGTGGGGGAGTGTCATATATAATTATTTGTTTTTAACTTTAGATTACAGGGACATCAATGGATTCTACATGGACAAGGGGTCCGGAGTGCTGCGTGGAACACTAGGTAAGTATGTTTGAGTGTATAAGTGTGCAAGTTTGTGTAAATAAAGTTTTACTATTACGGTGTGTGTGTTATTTTTTTGGGGGGTATTCCTTTCTTTGTGGAACTAGAGGTACTAGCGAGCCCATTAATTCCCTGTATGCTGGTTCTTGTGGTTTTCCAAGTACCAGCATGCGGGGGTGGCTTGCTGGGACTTGTAGTTCCACTGCAAAAGACAATATTCTTATTTCACACATTTTTAATGGCTATCAGCCCAGGCATCCACTGCTCATGGGTGCTGAGGACAGCCTCGGGCTTCACCCCTGGGTGCATGGAGGGGGGGACCCCTAGATTTAAGGGTTCCCCACTTCCCCAGGGTACCCCGGCCACATTGGATTCTTGAGTCCCCGTCCCCCCCCCCTTCTTTCTCCACAACCCTGACAGCAAATGCTGCTGCTCTCACCCAATTGACTCTCTTCCACCTTACCCCTTCATAAGCCTGCTGGTGGTAAAACACATACACCACTCCACCTCACTCCTGTGTGCATTACGTGACTCCGGTCCTAACCAACAGTATTGGTTCAGTGTATGCAGTTCACCCGTTCCAACTTATTCCCCCGATGTTTATTTTCACATGCATCCCAGAACCTCCACCCCATCCCCGTATGTCCGGCTGCAAGTGTCTTCCCCTAACCCCTACGTGTGCAATCACGTGTGTCAGCTGGGCCCTCACACCCTTCCTCCCCCCCCCCCTTCCCCGCCACACCTTTGTGTCCACAAAAGCAGTTGATACATTGCAATTGTGTTTTGGCACACATGCATGCTTCGGGCATATAGAGCGGGATTTCCAGCAATTACCCGGCAAAATTCTGGATTTAATAGGATAAGGGTTATCAAGGGGACATGTAGAGGTCATTGAAAGGGATGGAGAAGTCGCCCATTGGAGATTATAAATAAAAAATAGTTTATTATTTGCATACTTCAAAACAAAACTGAGCAGCTGATTGATTTCTAGAGGCAACTTATCCTATTGGCTCACTCCTCTAGTTGGGTCACTGTCTAAATACATCCCCCCCCTAAATGACAAAGCCTGAAGGCAAATACTGCTCCAGGCACGTTCCAAGCGAGCAGACATGAGGTGCACCACCCTCATTGGGAGGCACTGGGGATGCAAAAGCACGCTTAGGCAGCCTGGGGCTACGGATGCTCCATCAAGCCAGGCTCAGCATACCCGCCAGAAAGTATGGTGGCTGCCATCCGGAGACAGTTCCAGGTGGTATGGGTTCTGGAAAAGCAGCACACAGAATGGGGCACCACACTAAACTCTGGCCTCTGCACTCAAGTCTTTGAAAAGTAAGTGTGCATCAAACCCATGAGATGTATACTGATAATTATCATTTATTTTTTAGTTTTGTATTATGATTATACACCATTGTCCCCTGCTGCTACCATTGTAGCTACCCATTTTAGACTTAGGGCTACTCTTCGCCGGTTGTAGTTCTGGCAGGCTTCCATAGAAACCCACCGCCTGTAATGACACCTGGGCATGGCGAACATGTGAACACGCATGCGCAGATGGCCCGGCACCCCCACACAGGCACATTGCAGGGACGGACTGCTTTTGGAGCACTTGACACTGTATGGGCTGCATGGCTGATAGGATCGCAAATTGCAATGCGATCCTGAGGCGTTAAGACCCCACCCAGATCACATGCATGCAATATGCGATCCTTGACAAATGCCCCTATTAACCTCATGTTTTGTGAACAAATTGTGATGTACTGATAATCCAAATGTCCCCTCGTACAGGGCAAGTCTCCCAGCTCTTGGTGACTAGGATCACATACCAGGGACGCGCAGGCAGGGGAGGCAGTGATTAATTATTAAATTAATATAAAGAAGATACTTATGACACATATTCTGTGTCATAAGTATATTCTTTATGTAATTCTAATAATTTTTCTGGTTGAAATGTGTTTGGGAGGCACTGCTATCAGTGCCTCCCAAACACATTTCAACCAGAAAAATTATTAGAATTACATAAAGAATATACTTATGACACAGAATATGTGTCATAAGTATCTTCTTTATATTAATTTAATAATTAATCACTGCCTCCCCTGCCTGCGCGTCCCTGGTATGTGATCCTAGTCACCAAGAGCTGGGAGACTTGCCCTGTACGAGGGGACATTTGGATTATCAGTACATCACAATTTGTTCACAAAACATGAGGTTAATAGGGGCATTTGTCAAGGATCGCATATTGCATGCATGTGATCTGGGTGGGGTCTTAACGCCTCAGGATCGCATTGCAATTTGCGATCCTATCAGCCATGCAGCCCATACAGTGTCAAGTGCTCCAAAAGCAGTCCGTCCCTGCAATGTGCCTGTGTGGGGGTGCCGGGCCATCTGCGCATGCGTGTTCACATGTTCGCCATGCCCAGGTGTCATTACAGGCGGTGGGTTTCTATGGAAGCCTGCCAGAACTACAACCGGCGAAGAGTAGCCCTAAGTCTAAAATGGGTAGCTACAATGGTAGCAGCAGGGGACAATGGTGTATAATCATAATACAAAACTAAAAAATAAATGATAATTATCAGTATACATCTCATGGGTTTGATGCACACTTACTTTTCAAAGACTTGAGTGCAGAGGCCAGAGTTTAGTGTGGTGCCCCATTCTGTGTGCTGCTTTTCCAGAACCCATACCACCTGGAACTGTCTCCGGATGGCAGCCACCATACTTAGGGCTACTCTTCGCCGGTTGTAGTTCTGGCAGGCTTCCATAGAAACCCACCGCCTGTAATGACACCTGGGCATGGCGAACATGTGAACACGCATGCGCAGATGGCCCGGCACCCCCACACAGGCACATTGCAGGGACGGACTGCTTTTGGAGCACTTGACACTGTATGGGCTGCATGGCTGATAGGATCGCAAATTGCAATGCGATCCTGAGGCGTTAAGACCCCACCCAGATCACATGCATGCAATATGCGATCCTTGACAAATGCCCCTATTAACCTCATGTTTTGTGAACAAATTGTGATGTACTGATAATCCAAATGTCCCCTCGTACAGGGCAAGTCTCCCAGCTCTTGGTGACTAGGATCACATACCAGGGACGCGCAGGCAGGGGAGGCAGTGATTAATTATTAAATTAATATAAAGAAGATACTTATGACACATATTCTGTGTCATAAGTATATTCTTTATGTAATTCTAATAATTTTTCTGGTTGAAATGTGTTTGGGAGGCACTGATAGCAGTGCCTCCCAAACATAATGGAAACGGGACTGAGCTGGGGGGCGGGACCAAGCTTGGGCTGTAAAAGCCCATTCAAATAGATAGGTAAAGCGGCACATATGCAAGTGCCTCGCTGACAGAGACACCACCCCCATGTCAGCGAGGCACCTGTGATTGGACAGCGGATCCAGTGCTGGATCTGCTGTCCAATCCCACACATGCGGCGCTGGAGGCGGCGGGTCCCGGCGGCGAGTGGCGCTGGAGGTAGGCGGGAGTGCGGCTCTTCCCCGACCTCCTACGTCTTCCTGCTGATCAAAGCGCCGTGGTGTGTGGCTCTCCCCCTCCTTCACCCTCCGGCTGACCGGAGCGGCTCTCTCTCCTCCGGTGCGGTTCTCCCCAGCAGGTAATGTTTGTGTGTGTTGTGTGTCCAGCCAGCAGCAGCAGGTAGGGGGGTGGGGGGGGACGTCCAGCAGCAGAGGTAGTGTGTGTTTGTGTGTGTGTCCGTCCAGCAGCAGCAGGTGTGTGTGGGGGCGGGGGGTGTCCAGCAGCATCAGAGGTAGTGTTTGTGTGTGTTGTGTGTGTGTGTCCAGCAGCAGCAGGAAGGGGGGGGGGTCGTCCAGCAGCAGAGATAGTGTGTGTTTGTGTGTGTGTCCGTCCAGCAGCAGCAGGTGTGTGTGGGGGCGGGGGGTACAGCAGCATCAGAGGTAGTGTTTGTGTGTGTTGTGTGTGTCCAGCAGCAGCAGGTAGGGGGGGGGGGGTCGTCCAGCAGCAGAGATAGTGTGTGTTTGTGTGTGTATCCGTCCAGCAGCAGCAGGTGTGTGTGGGGGCGGGGGGTACAGCAGCATCAGAGGTAGTGTTTGTGTGTGTTGTGTGTGTGTGTGTCCAGCAGCAGCAGGTAGGGGGGGGGGGGGGGGGGGTCGTCCAGCAGCAGCAGCAGCAGAGATAGTGTGCGTGTGTGTGTGTGTGTGTGTGTGTCCAGCAGCAGCAGGTGTGTGTGGGGGGGGGGTGTACAGCAGCAGCAGGTAGGGGGGAGGGGGTGTGTGTGCAGCAGCAGGTAGGGGTGTGTGTGTGTGTGTGTGTGTGTGTGTGTGTGTGCAGCAGCAGGTAGGGGTGAGTGTGTGTGTGTGTGGGTTTCGTGCGACTCTCCCCAGCAGCAGGTAGGGGGGGGGGTGTCCTACTAGCTCAATATCTTTTCCCTGTATTGAATTAACCCCCAGCCTGCCACGCTGTCACTTGCACCTGTTACACGTGACTTCTGCACGATACCTGCTCTCATAGGTAGCCTATTGGTCCACCGCGGGCACCGTATATACGAACGTATGGGACCCATCACCTCCGATCATTAAACGATGGCACATATGCCTGGAGGTGACAGGTCCTGTACGCTCGTACATACGGTGCCCGTGGTGGAACAATAGGCTACCTATGACAGCAGGTACCGTGCCGAAGAAGTCACGTGTAACAGGAGATGCAGAAGCAACTGACAGCGCAGTAGGCTGAGGATTAATAGAACATACAGGGAAAAGACATCGGCCCGGTAACAGGTTTTACCGCTATATTACTGCTTAGTACATCCCGCCCTCACACTCTCTCTCTCTCTCTCTCCCCCTCCCTCTCTCTCTCTCTCTCTCAGTTTGTAAGTATAATGTTCATTTTTGCAGGAACCCCTACCCTATTGGATTCTACTGGACAAGTGGACGTGACCGACGTGGGATGTAGGTAAATAATCTTTCTCTTATTTTTACAGGAACCACCTATTGGATTCTACTGGACAAGTGGACGTGAACGGCGTGGGATGTAGGTAAGTATGTGTGAGTGTGTAAGTGTGTTTTAATAAATCTTTACTTTCACGGTGTGTGAGTTGTGTTTTTATTTGGGTATTTTTTTTGTTGTAGAATTACAGGTACCAGCGGGCCCGTTATTTCCCCGCATGCTGGTACTTGAGGTTCTCCAAGTACCAGCAAGCGGGGGAGGCTTGATGGGCCTTGTAGTTCCACAACAAAAAACAATATTCTTTTTTTTACACACATGACTATCAGCCCGGCACCCACCGCCCAGGGGTGCTGGGGACAGCCTCGGGCTTCACCCCTGGCCCTTGGGTGCCTGGAGGGGAGGTGACCCCTTGATTTAAGGGGTCCACACTCCTCCAGGGAACCCCGGCCAGGGGTGACTAGTTGGGGGGGTAATGCCACGGCCGCAGGGACCTACATAAATGTGTCCCCCGGCGGTGGCATTATGTCCCTGGCTAGTGGAGCCCGGTGCTGGTTTTAAAAATACGGGGGACCCCTACATCTTTTGTTCCCCGTATTTTTGGAACCAGGACCGGACTAAGAGCCCGGTGCTGGTTGTCTAAATACGGGGAACCCCTGTCCAATTTTTCCCCAGTATTTAAACAACCAGGACCGGCTCAAAGAGCCCAAGGCTGGTTATACTTTGGAGGGGGGACCTCACGCATTTTTTTTTTACATTTTTTTAACCCATTCAGACCCTTCTCCATTAAGTTAATAGAAGCCCTGGACAAAAGAATTGCATTCATGCCCTCCTCCCACTTCCTTCCCAGTCCCAAACACTATTTTTATTTATTTTTTCTATAAAAATGTACAATATACAACAAGTATGATGAGCAGGCAGGCAGTGGGCATTGGCGGCATCGGACTGAGATGCAAATTAGTGGCGGAGGGCTGGGTCAGTTGATGATGGGCGAGTTTGTAAGCCATTGGCGGTGGCAGCGGGCATTGGCTCGGAGGCGGTAGGGGTCATCGGCAGGATGCAGCGTACATTATGGCTGTAGTGCCTCACCAGCCAGTGACCTCACCGCACGCCACTGTCACATACAGAGGATCTGTCCTGCTCACGTTAGGCCCAGGTTACACAGTACACTGGGTGGGCAGCGCTTAGCCTACTGGCTCTCGCTCAAGGCATCCAGCCGGCGCATAATACATCAACCACCGGCTTTCACGAAACCGTTCAACACTCTGATTGGACCAGAGTGTGCAGAGATGGAAGGGAGGAGATGCCATGTCTAACATGCATATGTATCATCAAAGCCCAAACTCTTGCTGATTTAAAGTGTCCTATTTGTAAAACAGATTTATTTTAAAACATGAGTATTCAGAGGAACTCAGCAGAATTTAAGATTTCCCTGAGGACATAGAAAGGGAAGCACAGCGCATACAGGGGTGTATTTACTAAGCATTACAAGGAGATAAGTACCAAGCAACCAGCTCCTGACATTTAAAAAAAAACAAAAACGTGACAGTTACGAGCTGATTGACTGGTAGTTTATCAGTAACCACTTTATCTCTCTCCAAAGCTTAGTAAATAGAGACCACGTCCCGGGCCAATATTGATCGCACCTTTAGTCATCATATGAATCCAAGTTGGCGGGGAAAGGGCCAAATTTGTGCAGCTCCGAAAAGCTCAGCCATATGTAGATGACCTTCGCCAACACAGCCAATGGTTTCCATTAACACAGTTTGGATATGAGGAGCTCAGTAGCTCTGCTGAGTCCACATATAGGGGGTAATTCCAAGTTGATCGCAGCAGGATTTTTGTTAGCAAATGGGCAAAACCATGGCCCTCATTCCGAGTTGTTCGCTCGTTATTTTACTTCGCATCGGAGCGATTTTTCGCAAACTGTGCATGCGCAATGTTCGCACTGCGGCTGTGTCAAGTAAATTTGCTAAGTAGTTTGGTATTTTACTCACGGCATTACGAAGTTTTTTCATCGTTCTGCTGATCGTAATGTGATTGACAGGAAGTGGGTGTTTCTGGGCGGAAACTGGACGTTTTATGGGAGTGTGTGAAAAAACGCTGGCGTTTCAGGGAAAAACGCAGGAGTGGCTGGAGAAACGGGGGAGTGGCTGGGCGAACGCTGGGTGTGTTTGTGACATCAAACCAGGAACGACAAGCACTGAACTGATCGCACTGGAAGAGTAAGTCTCGAGCTACTCAGAAACTGCTACGAATTTTCTCTTCGCTATTTTGAGTATCTTTCGTTCGCAATTCTGCTAAGCTAAGATTCACTCCCAGAGGGCGGCGGCTTGGCGTGTGCAATACTGCTAAAAGCAGCTAGCAAGCGAACAACTCGGAATGAGGGCCCATGTGCACTGCAGGGGAGGCAGATATAACGTGCAGAAAGTGTTAGATTTGGGAGGTTTATTTTGTTTCTGTGCAGGGTAAATACTGGCTGCTTTATTTTTACACTGCAAATTAGATTGCAGATTGAACACCCCCCACCCAAATCTAACTCTCTCTGCACATGTTACATCTGCCTCCCCTGCAGTGCTCATGGTTTTGCCCATTTGCTAACAAAAATCCTGCTGCAATCAACTTGGAATTACCCCCATAGAACGCAAACTACTGTACTCATGTAAAATATAATTTTTCATTCTAGTCTGCACATTGACGGGATCTTATTGGAGCTGCTGTCCCTGCAGGATAATATGGAAAAATAGCCCTGGAAAGTAATTTCTTATTACCGGGATATTGGGAGAAAAACACGGGACATATGGGGTGATTCCAAGTTGTTCGCTCGCAAGCAGATTTTAGCAGTATTGCACACGCTAGGCCGCCTCCCTCTGGGAGTGTATCTTAGCTTAGCAGAATTTTGAACGAAAGATTAGCAGAAGTGCGAATAGAAAATTCTTAGCAGTTTCTGAGTAGCTCGAGACTTACTCCTACACTGCGATCAGCTCAGCCCGTTTCGTTCCTGGTTTGACGTCACAAACACGCTCTGTGTTCGGACAGCCACTCCCCTGTTTCTCCAGACACTCCCGCGTTTTTTCCTGGCCCGCATGCGTTTTTCCGCACACTCCCTGAAAATGGTCAGTTTCTTCCCAGAAACACCCACTTCCTGTCAATCACACTCCGATCACTTTAACGATGAAAATTATTTGTTCTGCCGTGAATAAGTCTACTAAGTTTTGAGCTAAAATACTTAGCGCATGCGCACTGCGTACCATGCGCATGCGCATTTTCGCATTAATCGCTCCGTTGCGAAAATCGGCAACAAGCGAACAAGTCGGAAGGACCTCCATAATTTAGAAGCCTCTAATTTGGTTCACCCATCTCAGAACAAAAAGCACCTCTGTTTATATAAACAAAAAAAACTAAATCAGCCAGGAACTGAGCGGCAGATTTATGAATGATATCGAGACTCCTGGTCGACACCACTAAGCTCGACACCCATTGGACGACACACCTAAGGTCGACCTGAAAAATGGTCGACATGAGTTTTTCACATTTTTTATTTATTTTTTTAACAACCTTTTCCATACTTTGCTATCCACTTGGACTACGATTGGGAATAGTAACCTGTGCCGAGCGCAGCGGTAGTGGAGCAAGGCACCTTGCCTAAAGCATGGCGAGTGATGCGAACCATGCGAGGGAACACTGTGCACTAATGGGGGTTTCCAGTTATTTTTACGGCGAAAACGACACCAAAAAAAACAGAAAAAACTCATGTCGACCTTTGTTTGTGTCAACCTTGTTCATGTCGACATTTTGCCCATGTCGACCTATTTGTGGTGTCGACCAAAGTGGTGTCAACCTTGAGTCCCAAACCCATTTATTAAGCCTGGTGAAGTGATTAAGTGGAAGGTGATAACGCACCAGCCAATCAGCTCCTAACTGTCATTTTTCAAAACCCAGCCTGTAACATGGAAGTTAGGAGCCGATTGGCTGGTGCTTTACCACCTTCCACTTTATCACTTCACCAGGCTTAATAAATCTGCCCCTGAGACCTAATAGATAACTATCCATCTTGAAATCTCAACGAGAGCTGGAGAAGGGAGCAAGTCAGGATCCTGACGGTCGGGAACCCAGCGCTCACGATACCGGGATCCAGAAGGACCAGCATGACACCACAACTTCTCACACTGGGGGTGTCCACGACACCCCTGGAGGGAGATAAAAAAAAGAAAACTGGCACGTGTAACGCAGCACTGGAGAAAGGTAATCCTGTAGGGGGATAGAGAATGAGAGACACAGAGGGAGAGGAGAAAAATATACCTGTAGGGGGTTAGAGAATGAGAGACACAGAGGGAGAGGAGAAAAATATACCTGTAGGGGGTTAGAGAATGAGAGACACAGAGGGAGAGGAGAAAAATATACCTGTAGGGGGTTAGAGAATGAGAGACACAGAGGGAGAGGAGAAAGATATACATGTAGGGGGATAGAGAATGAGAGACACAGAGGGAGAGGAGAAAGATATACCTGTAGGGGGATAGAGAATGAGAGACACAGAGGGAGAGGAGAAAGATATACCTGTAGGGGGATAGAGAATGAGAGACACAGAGGGAGAGGAGAAAGATATACCTGTAGGGGGATAGAGAATGAGAGACACAGAGGGAGAGGAGAAAGATATACCTGTAGGGGGATAGAGAATGAGAGACACAGAGGGAGAGGAGAAAGATATACCTGTAGGGTGATAGAGAATGAGAGACACAGTGGGAGAGGAGAATGGTAATCCTGTAGGGAATAAAGAGAATGAGAGACACAGACGGAGAGGAGAAAGATATACCTGTAGTGAAAAGGAGTTTGAGAGGCTGGTCGGGAAGAAGGACCAAGAGACATGGAGGCTAAAAGTACAAAAGACTTGGTGGTTGGGAATTGAGGGAGACATGGGGACATAAGGGCCCTACACACTGGCAGATAAAATGCACGATATGAACGTTCTCGTTCATATCGTGCAGTGTGTAGACACCAACGATTAACGATGTGCGGCCCTGCGCTCATTAATTGTTGGTGCCCCGTCGCTTATGCATGCAGGCCAATATGGACGAGATTGTCCATATTAGCATGCAGTGCTATGGAGCCGGGTGACGGGGGGAGTGAAGAAACTTCAATGCCCCCGTCACCGGATCGCCCGTCGGCTGTATCCGCCGTCGGGCAACTCGGTGGCAGATCTGCCAGTGTGTAGGGCCAATTAGGATTTGAAAGGAAACATTAAGGGGGAGTGGAAGAGAAAGAGATGGGGGGTGGGTAGGGGTTGGGATGATTACAGACAGTGGGATGCCGGCTGACAAAATGCAGGCAGTGTGGTGATCGCTCACAAGGCAGAAAGACCGAGGGGCGTAAATAGTGTAACAGGGGTTAGGGGAAGAGGTATACCTGTAGGGGGATAGAAACAGAGGTGCAGGGAGAGAGAAGGGGAGTAGGGAAAGAGAGAGATATGTGGGTTTGGGAGAGGCAGATGACATGAGACGAGAAAGGACATATAATGAAACTTTTTCTGAGGATATATGTAGCAGTAGTCAGACCTGTCTGATGTATGTGGTCTTGGTGTGGTGCAATGACAGAAACCCCTTTACTGACACTGCAGCACAATAGTAAAGACATATAGCTGACAAGAGGTCATCATCCTGTCATGTCTACAGATGGTTCTGCTGCTGCCAACACAAATACATCACCCAGAGCCCACCGACACAACAGACACAGTCACAGACTTTATTATATAAAAACTCACAATTTACACTGAGTATCCTGACCAGGGCTAAACAAGAGAGAGCTCTAATAAATAAACAATCCAGGATCCAGAAACACACTGCACAGCTGCATCAACCTGCCTCGAGGACACAGACAGAGTGAAAGAAGCCACGTGACGTCAGCTGACCTGCTCCAGCAGGATTCTTTTTTACAAACAAGAAAAACTTTAATCAGTAAAACAAAAACGAACACTGCAGGTCAGCAGATAGCGGCTCTGTGCTGCCCGGAGGGCTGTTAACGGCAGCTAAACCTGACGAAGCGGGCACAGGAGGAAAGGGGCAGCGGTGAGCCATCAGAGGTTTTAGTAATAGCAGAGGGGAATATCGCCGCCATAGTAGCCTATGGCAGTGCGATATTAGGCACAGTACTTAGCACAGGCAGATAACAGTCAGTGAAAATGCTTTAGTACATGCAGAGAAGCGATATGTACAAGCATTTTCACTGAATTTTTTGTTGTGGAGGCTTATCTTCGTTTAGTACATGGACCCCATAGTCCTGAGTCTGCCCTGCTCCACTTGTCCACATGTCCATGGTTAAGTGGACATTGGGTACAACTGCATTTTTTAGGACACTGGTGAGTCTTTTTCTGACGTCTGTGTACATTCTCGGTATCGCCTGCCTAGAGAAGTGGAACCTAGATGGTATTTGGTACTGGGGACACACTACCTCAAGAAATTCTCTAATTGCCTGTGAACTAACGGCGGATACCGGACGCACGTCTAACACCAACACAGCTGCCAAGGCCTAAGTTATCTGCTTTGCAACAGGATGACTGCTGTGATATTTCATCTTCCTCGCAAAGGACTGTTGGACAGTCAATTGCTTACTGGAAGTAGTACAAGTGGTCTTCCAACTTCCCCTCTGGGATGATGATCGACTCCCAGCAGCAACAACAGCAGAGCCAGGAGCAGTAGGCGTTACACTCAAGGATCCATCAGAGGAATCCCAGGCAGGAGAGGACTTGTCAGACTTGCCAGTGACATGACCTGCAGGACTATTGGCTTTCCTGCCTAAGGAGGAAATTGACACTGAGGGAGTTGGTGGTGTGGTTTGCAGGAGCTTGGGTACAAGAGGAAGGGATTTAGTTGTCAGTGGACTGCTTCCGCTGTCACCCAAAGTTTTTGAACTTGTCAATGACTTCTGAAGAATGCGCTCCAGGTGACGTATAAGGGAGGATGTTCCTAGGTGGTTACCTCTACTTGACACCTGTTGTCCGCATTTCTGTTAAAATAATTCCACACCGAAGAGGTGATTTTTTTTGTAATTTGACCAGGCATGTCAATGGCCATATTCATCCCACGGACAACAGGTGTCTCCCCGGGTGCCTGACTTAAACAAACCACATCACCATCAGAATCCTCCTTGTCAATTTCCTCCTCAGTGCCAGCAACAACCATATCCTCATCCTGGTGTACTTCAACAGTGACATCTTCAATTTGACTATCAGGAACTGGACTGTGGGTGCTCCTTCCAACACTTGCAGGGGGCGTGCAAATGGTGGAAGGCTCCACCTCTTCCTGTCCAGTGTTGGGAAGGTCAGGCATCGCAACCGACACAATTGGACTCTCCTTGGGGATTTGTGATTTAGAAGAATGCACAGTTCTTTGCTGTGCTTTTGTCAGCTTAAGTCTTTTCATTTTTCTAGCGGGAGGATGAGTGCTTCCATCCTCATGTGAAGCTGACCCACTAGTCATGAGGAACATAGGAGAGGGCCTTAGCCGTTCCTTGCCACTCCGTGTCGTAAATGGCATATTGGCAAGTTTACGCTTCTCCTCAGATGCTTTTAATTTAGATTTTTGGGTCATTTTACTGAACTTTTGTTTTTTGGATTTTACATGCTCTCTACTATGACATTGGCCATCGACCTTGGCAAACGACGTTGATGGCATTTCATTGTCTTGGCCATGACTAGTGGCAGCAGCTTCAGCACGAGGTGGAAGTGGATCTTGATCTTTCCCTATTTTACCCTCCACATTTTTGTTCTCCATTTTTTAATGTGTGGAATTATATGCTAGTAATATATCAATAGCAATGGCCTACTGTACTGTCTGTACTACTACTGCTGGTCACCAAAATGCTGCACTGTCCTACTATATACTGCTCACAACAATGCAGCACAGATATGGATACTTGAAGTGTTATACAGAGCTGCAAGATACAGCAATGGCCTACTGTACAATGAAGCACACTGAGCACAGATATTTGCTTTTCAGGGAGAGAACGCAGATACTATATACTGCTCACAATAATGCAGCACAGATATGGATAGTATACCTGACACAGAGCTGCAAGATACAGCAATGACCTACTGTACTGTACTATATGTATACTGCTGGTCACCAAAATGCTGCACTGTCCTACTATATACTGCTCACAATAATGCAGCACAAATATGGATAGTATACTTGACACAGAGCTGCAAGATACAGCAATGGCCTACTGTACTGTACTATATGTATACTGCTGGTCACCAAAATGCTGCACTGTCCTACTATATACTGCTCACAATAATGCAGCACAGATATGGATAGTATACTTGACACAGAGCTGCAAGATATAGCAATGGCCTACTGTACTGTACTACTATAATTATATACTAGTGGTCCCCAGTCCCCACAATGGAGCACACTGAGCACAGATATTTGCAGCACACTAAGCACAGATATGGAGCGTTTTCAGGCAAAGAACGTAGATATTTTCAGCACACTGAGCACAGATATTTACAGCACACTGAGCACAGATTACAGAGCTTTTCAGGGAGAGAACGCAGCCACGTCCTCTCCATTCAATCTCCAATGCACAAGTGAAAATGGCACCGACGCGTGGCTGTTTATATGGAATCCAAAACCTCGAGAATCCGACAGCGGGATAATTATGCTTTGCCTTGTTCTGGTTTCTGAGTCTGGCAGGAAGTCCCGAGCCAGACTCGGATTCTGGCTCAGAATGTGAAGTTCGGGTGGGTTTGGTTCTCTGAGAACCAAACCAGCTCATCTCTAGTTATTATGTGTTGTTATCTAGTGATCATGTGTAATACTTCTAAGAGGGAACAGCAGTTAAAAGCAGGAACTCCCCACTTTCAAACTCTGAGCGGTAAAGTTATTAAGATGGGAGTTCTATTTAAGATGGGATGTTGCCCATAACAACCATTCAGATTCTACTTCTCATTTATCTACCTTCTAGAAGATAATACTTGGAATCCGATTGGTTGCTATGGGCAATATCCCATCTTAAATAGAACTCCCATCTTAGTAAATTTATCCCTGTGTGTGTTCATGCCAATATGTAGGAGCTAGGACACAGTTAGTACCCTCCCAACATCTATGGAATGCATAATGTTTTCTGTGGTGAAGGGAAGTATTGTAATCACAGATTATCGCCATACAATAAATACTAAGGGACCATTTAATTTTAAACAGGGGACTCACCTCTTGCGGGTGACCCTGAAGTAATGGAAGCCAAAATGGTGAAGATCTCCCCCGTGTCTTTTCTTCATTAGGTTCCTTAAGCGGATTATCTATAAGGGTACAGGGTGTGCAGTGCACAAAGGTCCAGGGGGATCCACACAGCACACCCTGCACCCATTCACAATACGTACTTCTCTGTTGGTGCTGCAGATATTACTGTTGGGAGTCAGAATTTGGCACATTTGGTGTTTCCAGTGTACTATGCATCCACAGTACATAAATAGGGAGAATGGTGACTGTACCATTATCCTGGAAATTGTTGTATGCACAGTGGCCTCTGTTTAGAGTGTGACGATGGGGGGGGGGGGGGGGGGATCTACAAACAGTTGCATCTATGCGTCACCTAGTTTTAAAGGAACTCCCTCTTCCAAATGAGGGTGCCCAATCCCCACCGTCCCCTTCCCCTTCGCCTTAGTGTAATGGCTCTTCCATACTGTAGTGGTCATGCTCAGTGATGTCATTGCGCACCAGTGCAACATCATCTCTGTTCTGCACCCTTCTTCCCAGCTCCCCACACTAATTACTGGTTACCACTAAAAGAGTTAATTAGAAATAGTTACTAAATGACATTAGTATATTTACTTCACTATTACAGCCACCACTGCTTACATCAGAGATAATTACCATTTACTTTTACAAGGTGCAGATCGATTACTAAGGTAAGAGCAGGTGTCAAAAAAAATTGTCACGCATTGTCAAAATGCAGTACCGCCTACACAACATAAGGAATTGGTAACAGGCATGTCAAAGACACCAGACAGACATGTATAATAGTGTAGCTCTTCATTAGTGATTTGTGAACCTCATAAGAAGATAGAAAAAAGACCCAGAAGAAATAATCATATGTGTATGCGAAAAGTACTATGAAAAAACATGATGAAGAGAAAGACAAAAAAAAAAAGAGTGAAGAACTTTCTTCTCTCTTACCCTAGCTATCTGCACAGTAGGAGCAGGGAAATCCTTTGTGATCCCCAATTTCCCTGGTGCAGATTTGCCTCCACTTTAGGAAGAAGGATAAGAAGCAGAGGAAGACAGGAAACTCTGAATACACAAGAGAACTACAAGCAATGATTCCTCTAATTAGTGAGAGACAGTATGCATATGATATATCTTGTGCAGCTGTAATACGTGTGCTGAGGCATATATACATAGCAGAGTATGAAGCAAAAATAAAGTATTCATTATAATAAGTATTATCATAATAAAAATAGAGAACAATTCTTGTCTCTTGTACAGGGCCGGTGCAAGGTATCTCTGCACCCTAGGCAAAGCTTCAGCCTAGCGCCCCTTAACCTGCAACCCCCATCACCACCACCACCTCCCAGAGAGGAGATGCAGGTGGCCACTAGGTGGGCTGGGGTGAATTGCATCATTATACATGCAGTATACAGAGAAAAGGGACAACACTCAAGTGACTTTTTGAAGTGTGATGGTATTCTGAACACCGGCATTGTGTCTGCTGGGATGCCAACTACATCCCTTTAATTGTGTGTCTATACTATATACATGCATACATATATTTGTATGCTCTGTTTTGTGTTCCATACTCCCATTTGTAAATTCATTACTGACCCCTTCCTCCAAATATACTGTTATGGTTTCTCTTACAGGTGGCAACAGCATCACAGTGACGCTGCTGGGAGCAGACATGTAGTTAGGTGCTGCTTACTGGTGGAGATCCAAGATCCAGGGGCCTAGAGGAGGTGCATCAGGGCTATGAAGAGCAGCCATGGGGGTACCCCTTCGGGAGCCTTAGTTACATCCGCCTCCCATGGGCCTTCACGTGACTTGATGTTACACGTGTAAGCATGGAGGAAGCGCTGAGACACAATGTAGTAAAGCCTGAAAGTGGCGGTATCACCTGATTAGACCCGCAGCAGCAGCCAGCACAGTGTAATAGGAGGAGGCTGCATACAGAGACATCCTTCAGTTTTTTGCTAGATGAATTTCAGTGGCATCCTCCAGGGACTGGCACCCCTAGGCAGCTGCCTAAAGCTGCCTAATGGTAGAGCCGGCCCTGCTCTTGTATCCCACAACCCAAGAGCAGTGTAGCCTGGCAGCTAATCTTAGTGTAACACAGGCCATACAGTCAAGTTAGCATACTGAAAGACTGGAGTGTGAACCCAAGTGTTTCTATACCAGAAGTACTGCACGGATTCCTACCATGTAAAGTGCAAAAGCAATATACATATTTAGGAGACATGTCACATTTTTTAAATTGTACTAGGTGATCATTTTAAAATTTTGATTACCTGAGCCATGACAAAGTGTAGCCACAAAGCACTACTGCACAGACACCATCACACACTAATTCCCATTCCATACATATAATACACTATAGTATACACCAGTGGATCCCAAACTTTTTTGAATTACGGCGCCCTAGAGTATCAGTTTTTTTTTCATGGCACCCTAGGTCAATGTTTTTTATTGAGAAAAAAATATTAAATTAAGTAAATTATGTTTATATTTCATCCTTAGGTTCAATTATGTGGTGAGGAACAAGATTTGCTTCTGTTTGTCCACATATTTTATTATTGGCAGCCATAAGCACCAGTTTTGCCTTTTACGCTGACAATAAATAGTTTGAATTGGTCCTGGACCACTCCTGCAAGTGTTCCGCGGCTGAGAACCACTGGTATACACTAGAGATGAGCGGGTTCAGTTCTCAGAGAACCGAACCCTACCAAGCTTCACCATCCGAGCCCGGATCCGAGTCAGGCTCGAGTTTTCCCCCCAGACTCGGAAACCAGAACAAGGCAAAACGTCATCATCCCACTGTCGGATTCTCGCGGGGTTTGGATTCCATATAAGGAGCCACGTGTCACCGCCATTTTCACTCCGGCATTGGAGAGTGTAGAGAGAGGACGTGTCTCCGTCCTCTCAGTGTCCATGTCTTGTGCTGCATTTGTCCAGTCACAGTGGTTGTGCCCTCTGCTGCCATATGTCCAGTGCTGCTGTATAAGGCCCTTACAGTGTTACTGTGTTGTGCTGCATCAGTTCGGTGGTGGTGTCTTGTGCTGCATCAGTCCAGTCACAGTTGTGGCGTCCTCAGCTGCCATATGTCCAGTGCTGCTGTATAAGTCCAGTCCATTGCAGTGGTGCTGTGTTGTCCTGCATCAGTCCAGTGGTGGTGTCCCTGTGCTGCCGTATATGTCCAGTGGTACTGCCGTATATGTCCAGCGGTACTGCCGTATATGTCTAGTGATCCTGCCGTATATATCCAGTGATTCTGCCGTATATGTCCATTGATACTGCCGTATATGTCCAGCAGTACTGCCATATAAGTCCAGTGATCCTGCTGTATAGTTCCAGTGATCCTGACGTATAATTCCAGTGATCCTGCCGTATAAATCCAGTGATCCTGCAGTATCATTCCAGTGGTACTGGTGTATAAATCCAGTAATCCTGCCGTATAATTGCAGTGGTACTGGCGTATAAATCCAGTCCAGTAATACTGCCGTATATGTCCAGTGATACTGTCGTATATGTCCAGCGGTACTGTCGCATACCTCCAGCGATACTGACGTATATATCCAGTGATCCTGCCGTATAATTGCAGTGATCCTGCCATATAAATCCAGTAATCCTGCTGTATAATTCCAGTGATCCTGCCGTATAATTACAGTGGTACAGGCGTATGAGTCCAGTCCAGTGATACTGCCGTATATATGTCCAGTGATACTGCCGTACATGTCTAGTGGTACTGCCGTATATGTCAAGAGGTACTGCCGTATATGTCCAGCGGTACTGTCATATAAATCCAGTGATCCTGCCGTATAATTCCAGTGGTACTGGCGTATAAGTCCAGTGATCCTGCCGTATATGTCCATTGATACTGCCGTATATGTCCAGCGGTACTGCCGTGTAAATCCAGTGATCCTGCCGAATAAATCCAGTGATCCTACCGTATAATTCCAGTGATCATTCCGAATAATTCCAGTGAACCTGCCGTATAAGCCCAGTGATCCTGCCGTATATGTCCATTGATACTGCCGTATATGTCCAGCGGTACTGCCGTATAAATCCAGTGATCCTGACGTATAATTCCAGTGGTACTGGCGTATAAGTCCAGTGATCCTGCCGTATAATTACAGTGGTACTGGCGTATAAGTCCATTTCAGTGATACTGCCATATACTGTATGTCCAGTGATACTGCCGTATATGTCCACATTGATACTGCGTATATGTCCAGCGGTACTGCCGTATAAATCCAGTGATCCTGCCGTATAATTGCAGTGATCCTGTCGTATAAGTACAGTGAACCTGCCGTATAATTCCAGTGATCTTGCCATATAATTCCAGTGGTACTGGCGTATAAGTAGAGATGAGCGCCGGAAATTTTTCGGGTTTTGTGTTTTGGTTTTGGGTTCGGTTCCGCGGCCGTGTTTTGGGTTCGACCGCGTTTTGGCAAAACCTCACCGAATTTTTTTTGTCGGATTCGGGTGTGTTTTGGATTCGGGTGTTTTTTTCAAAAAACCCTAAAAAACAGCTTAAATCATAGAATTTGGGGGTCATTTTGATCCCAAAGTATTATTAACCTCAAAAACCATAATTTACACTCATTTTCAGTCTATTCTGAATACCTCACACCTCACAATATTATTTTTAGTCCTAAAATTTGCACCGAGGTCGCTGTGTGAGTAAGATAAGCGACCCTAGTGGCCGACACAAACACCGGGCCCATCTAGGAGTGGCACTGCAGTGTCACGCAGGATGTCCCTTCCAAAAAACCCTCCCCAAACAGCACATGACGCAAAGAAAAAAAGAGGCGCAATGAGGTAGCTGTGTGAGTAAGATAAGCGACCCTAGTGGCCGACACAAACACCGGGCCCATCTAGGAGTGGCACTGCAGTGTCACGCAGGATGGCCCTTCCAAAAAACACTCCCCAAACAGCACATGACGCAAAGAAAAAAAGAGGCGCAATGAGGTAGCTGACTGTGTGAGTAAGATAAGCGACCCTAGTGGCCGACACAAACACCGGGCCCATCTAGGAGTGGCACTGCAGTGTCACGCAGGATGGCCCTTCCAAAAAACCCTCCCCAAACAGCACATGACGCAAAGAAAAAAAGAGGCGCAATGAGGTAGCTGACTGTGTGAGTAAGATAAGCGACCCTAGTGGCCGACACAAACACCGGGCCCATCTAGGAGTGGCACTGCAGTGTCACGCAGGATGGCCCTTCCAAAAAACCCTCCCCAAACAGCACATGACGCAAAGAAAAAAAGAGGCGCAATGAGGTAGCTGACTGTGTGAGTAAGATAAGCGACCCTAGTGGCCGACACAAACACCGGGCCCATCTAGGAGTGGCACTGCAGTGTCACGCAGGATGGCCCTTCCAAAAAACCCTCCCCAAACAGCACATGACGCAAAGAAAAATAAAAGAAAAAAGAGGTGCAAGATGGAATTGTCCTTGGGCCCTCCCACCCACCCTTATGTTGTATAAACAGGACATGCACACTTTAACCAACCCATCATTTCAGTGACAGGGTCTGCCACACGACTGTGACTGATATGACGGGTTGGTTTGGACCCCCCCCAAAAAAGAAGCAATTAATCTCTCCTTGCACAAACTGGCTCTACAGAGGCAAGATGTCCACCTCATCATCATCCTCCGATATATCACCGTGTACATCCCCCTCCTCACAGATTATCAATTCGTCCCCACTGGAATCCACCATCTCAGCTCCCTGTGTACTTTGTGGAGGCAATTGCTGCTGGTCAATGTCTCCGCGGAGGAATTGATTATAATTCATTTTAATGAACATCATCTTCTCCACATTTTCTGGATGTAACCTCGTACGCCGATTGCTGACAAGGTGAGCGGCGGCACTAAACACTCTTTCGGAGTACACACTTGTGGGAGGGCAACTTAGGTAGAATAAAGCCAGTTTGTGCAAGGGCCTCCAAATTGCCTCTTTTTCCTGCCAGTATAAGTACGGACTGTGTGACGTGCCTACTTGGATGCGGTCACTCATATAATCCTCCACCATTCTTTCAATGTTGAGAGAATCATATGCAGTGACAGTAGACGACATGTCTGTAATCGTTGTCAGGTCCTTCAGTCCGGACCAGATGTCAGCATCAGCAGTCGCTCCAGACTGCCCTGCATCACCGCCAGCGGGTGGGCTCGGAATTCTGAGCCTTTTCCTCGCACCCCCAGTTGCGGGAGAATGTGAAGGAGGAGATGTTGACAGGTTGCGTTCCGCTTGACTTGACAATTTTGTCACCAGCAGGTCTTTGCACCCCAGCAGACTTGTGTCTGCCGGAAAGAGAGATCCAAGGTAGGTTTTAAATCTAGGATCGAGCACGGTGGCCAAAATGTAGTGCTCTGATTTCAACAGATTGACCACCCGTGAATCCTTGTTAAGCGAATTAAGGGCTGCATCCACAAGTCCCACATGCCTAGCGGAATCGCTCCCTTTTAGCTCCTTCTTCAATGCCTCCAGCTTCTTCTGCAAAAGCCTGATGAGGGGAATGACCTGACTCAGGCTGGCAGTGTCTGAACTGACTTCACGTGTGGCAAGTTCAAAGGGCATCAGAACCTTGCACAACGTTGAAATCATTCTCCACTGCACTTGAGACAGGTGCATTCCACATCCTATATCGTGCTCAATTGTATAGGCTTGAATGGCCTTTTGCTGCTCCTCCAACCTCTGAAGCATATAGAGGGTTGAATTCCACCTCGTTACCACTTCTTGCTTCAGATGATGGCAGGGCAGGTTCAGTAGTTTTTGGTGGTGCTCCAGTCTTCTGTACGTGGTGCCTGTACGCCGAAAGTGTCCCGCAATTCTTCTGGCCACCGACAGCATCTCTTGCACGCCCCTGTCGTTTTTTAAAAAATTCTGCACCACCAAATTCAAGGTATGTGCAAAACATGGGACGTGCTGGAATTTGCCCATATTTAATGCACACACAATATTGCTGGCGTTGTCCGATGCCACAAATCCACAGGAGAGTCCAATTGGGGTAAGCCATTCTGCGATGATCTTCCTCAGTTGCCGTAAGAGGTTTTTAGCTGTGTGCGTATTCTGGAAAGCGGTGATACAAAGCGTAGCCTGCCTAGGAAAGAGTTGGCGTTTGCGAGATGCTGCTACTGGTGCCGCCGCTGCTGTTCTTGCGGCGGGAGTCCATACATCTACCCAGTGGGCTGTCACAGTCATATAGTCCTGACCCTGCCCTGCTCCACTTGTCCACATGTCCGTGGTTAAGTGGACATTGGGTACAGCTGCATTTTTTAGGACACTGGTGAGTCTTTTTCTGACGTCCGTGTACATTCTCGGTATCGCCTGCCTACAGAAGTGGAACCTAGATGGTATTTGGTAACGGGGGCACACTGCCTCAATAAATTGTCTAGTTCCCTGTGAACTAACGGCGGATACCGGACGCACGTCTAACACCAACATAGTTGTCAAGGCCTCAGTTATCCGCTTTGCAGCAGGATGACTGCTGTGATATTTCATCTTCCTCGCAAAGGACTGTTGGACAGTCAATTGCTTACTGGAAGTAGTACAAGTGGGCTTACGACTTCCCCTCTGGGATGACCATCGACTCCCAGCAGCAACAACAGCAGCGCCAGCAGCAGTAGGCGTTACACGCAAGGATGCATCGGAGGAATCCCAGGCAGGAGAGGACTCATCAGAATTGCCAGTAACATGGCCTGCAGGACTATTGGCATTCCTGGGGAAGGAGGAAATTGACACTGAGGGAGTTGGTGGGGTGGTTTGCGTGAGCTTGGTTACAAGAGGAAGGGATTTACTGGTCAGTGGACTGCTTCCGCTGTCGGCCAAAGTTTTTGAACTTGTCACTGACTTATTATGAATGCGCTGCAGGTGACGTATAAGGGAGGATGTTCCGAGGTGGTTAACGTCCTTACCCCTACTTATTACAGCTTGACAAAGGGAACACACGGCTTGACAAATGTTGTCCGCATTTCTGGTGAAATACTTCCACACCGAAGAGCTGATTTTTTTGGTATTTTCACCAGGCATGTCAACGGCCATATTCCTCCCACGGACAACAGGTGTCTCCCCGGGTGCCTGACTTAAACAAACCACCTCACCATCAGAATCCTCCTGGTCAATTTCCTCCCCAGCGCCAGCAACACCCATATCCTCCTCATCCTGGTGTACTTCAACACTGACATCTTCAATCTGACTATCAGGAACTGGACTGCGGGTGCTCCTTCCAGCACTTGCAGGGGGCGTGCAAATGGTGGAAGGCGCATGCTCTTCACGTCCAGTGTTGGGAAGGTCAGGCATCGCAACCGACACAATTGGACTCTCCTTGTGGATTTGGGATTTCGAAGAACGCACAGTTCTTTGCGGTGCTTTTGCCAGCTTGAGTCTTTTCAGTTTTCTAGCGAGAGGCTGAGTGCTTCCATCCTCATGTGAAGCTGAACCACTAGCCATGAACATAGGCCAGGGCCTCAGCCGTTCCTTGCCACTCCGTGTGGTAAATGGCATATTGGCAAGTTTACGCTTCTCCTCCGACAATTTTATTTTAGGTTTTGGAGTCCTTTTTTTACTGATATTTGGTGTTTTGGATTTGACATGCTCTGTACTATGACATTGGGCATCGGCCTTGGCAGACGACGTTGCTGGCATTTCATCGTCTCGGCCATGACTAGTGGCAGCAGCTTCAGCACGAGGTGGAAGTGGATCTTGATCTTTCCCTAATTTTGGAACCTCAACATTTTTGTTCTCCATATTTTAATAGGCACAACTAAAAGGCACCTCAGGTAAACAATGGAGATGGATGGATACTAGTATACAATTATGGATGGACTGCCGAGTGCCGACACAGAGGTAGCTACAGCCGTGGACTACTGTACTGTGTCTGCTGCTAATATAGACTGGTTGATAATGAGATGTAGTATGTATAAAGAAGAAAGAAAAAAAAACCACGGGTAGGTGGTATACAATTATGGACGGACTGCCGAGTGCCGACACAGAGGTAGCTACAGCCGTGGACTACCGTACTGTGTCTGCTGCTAATATAGACTGGTTTATAATGAGATGTAGTATGTATAAAGAAGAAAGAAAAAAAAATCCACGGGTAGGTGGTATACAATTATGGACGGACTGCCGAGTGCCGACACAGAGGTAGCTACAGCCGTGGACTACTGTTCTGTGTCTGCTGCTAATATAGACTGGTTGATAAAGAGATGTAGTATGTATGTATAAAGAAGAAAGAAAAAAAAACCACGGGTAGGTGGTATACAATTATGGACGGACTGCCGAGTGCCGACACAGAGGTAGCTACAGCCGTGGACTACCGTACTGTACTGTGTCTGCTGCTAATATAGACTGGTTGATAAAGAGATGTAGTATGTATGTATAAAGAAGAAAGAAAAAAAACCACGGGTAGGTGGTATACAATTATGGATGGACTGTCGAGTGCCGACACAGAGGTAGCTACAGCCGTGGACTACTGTACTGTGTCTGCTGCTAATATAGACTGGTTGATAAAGAGATGTAGTATGTATGTATAAAGAAGAAAGAAAAAAAACCACGGGTAGGTGGTATACAATTATGGACGGACTGCCGAGTGCCGACACAGAGGTAGCTACAGCCGTGGACTACCGTACTGTACTGTGTCTGCTGCTAATATAGACTGGTTGATAAAGAGATGTAGTATGTATGTATAAAGAAGAAAGAAAAAAAAAACACGGGTAGGTGGTATACAATTATGGATGGACTGCCGAGTGCCGACACAGAGGTAGCTACAGCCGTGGACTACTGTACTGTGTCTGCTGCTAATATAGACTGGTTGATAAAGAGATGTTTTATGTATGTATAAAGAAGAAAGAAAAAAAAACCACGGGTAGGTGGTATACAATTATGGACGGACTGCCGAGTGCCGACACAGAGGTAGCTACAGCCGTGGACTACCGTACTGTACTGTGTCTGCTGCTAATATAGACTGGTTGATAAAGAGATGTAGTATGTATGTATAAAGAAGAAAGAAAAAAAAACCACGGGTAGGTGGTATACAATTATGGATGGACTGCCGAGTGCCGACACAGAGGTAGCTACAGCCGTGGACTACTGTACTGTGTCTGCTGCTAATATAGACTGGTTGATAAAGAGATGTAGTATGTATGTATAAAGAAGAAAGAAAAAAAACCACGGGTAGGTGGTATACAATTATGGATGGACTGCCGAGTGCCGACACAGAGGTAGCTACAGCCGTGAACTACCGTACTGTGTCTGCTGCGACTGGATGATAAATAATGATATAAAAAATATATATATATCATTACTGCAGCCGGACAGGTATATATTATATAATGACGGACCTGCTGGACACTGTCTGTCAGCAGAATGAGTTTTTTATAGAATAAAAAAAAAAACACCACACAAGTCACACGACGAATGTTTAACTTTTTCAGGCAATCACAATATAGTATACTACTAACTATACTGGTGGTCAGTGTGGTCAGGTCACTGGTCAGTCACACTGGCAGTGGCACTCCTGCAGCAAAAGTGTGCACTGTTTAATTTTAATAATATGTACTCCTGGCTCCTGCTATAACCTATAACTGGCACTGCTCCCCAGTCTCCCCCACAATTATAAGCTGTGTGAGCACAGTCAGATATATACATAGATGATGCAGCACACTGGGCTGAGCAGTGCACACAGATATGGTATGTGACTGAGTCACTGTGTATCGTTTTTTTCAGGCAGAGAACGGATTATATTAAATAAAACTGCACTGTCTGGTGGTCACTGTGGTCAGTCACTACTAAACTCTGCACTCTCTACAGTACTCCTAAGCTCCAGTAAATCAAGTGTCTCTGTCTCAAATCAATCTCACTCTCTCTCTTCTAATCTAAATGGAGAGGACGCCAGCCACGTCCTCTCCCTATCAATCTCAATGCACGTGTGAAAATGGCGGCGACGCGCGGCTCCTTATATAGAATCCGAGTCTCGCGATAGAATCCGAGCCTCGCGAGAATCCGACAGCGTCATGATGACGTTCGGGCGCGCTCGGGTTAACCGAGCAAGGCGGGAAGATCCGAGTCGCTCGGATCCGTGTAAAAAAAGCTGAAGTTCGGGCGGGTTCGGATTCCGAGGAACCGAACCCGCTCATCTCTACGTATAAGTCCAGTAATCCTGACGAATATGTCCATTGATACTGCTGTATATGTCCAGCGGTACTGCCGTATAAATCCAGTGTTCCTGCCGTATAAGTCTAGTGATCCTGTTGTATAAATCCAGTGATCCTGCCGTATAATTCTAGTGATCCTGCCATATAATTCCAGTGGTACTGGCGTATAAATCCAGTGATTCGGCCATACAATAACAGTGGTACTGGCGTATAAGCCCAGTCCAGTGATGCTGCTGTATATGTCCAGCGGTACTGCCGTATAAATCCAGTGATCCTGCCATATAATTCCAGTGGTACTGGCATATAAATCCAGTCCAGTGATCCTGACATATATGTCTATTGATACTGCCGTATATGTCCAGTGGTACTGCCTTATATATCCAGTGATCCTGCCGTATAATTACAGTGGTACTGGCGTATAAGTCCAGTCCAGTGATACTGCCAGATATGTCCAGTGATACTGCCGTATATATGTCCAGCGGTACTGCCGTATAAATCTAGTGGTACTGGCATAGAAATCCAGTGATCCTGCCGAATATGTTCATTGATCCTGCCGTATATGTCCAGTGGTACTGACGTATAAATCCAATGATCCTGCCGTATAATTCCAGTGATCCTGCCGTATAATTCCAGTGATCCTGCCGTATAATTCCAGTGGTACTGGCATATAAATCCAGTGATCCTGCCGTAAAATTGCAGTGATCCTGACGTATAAATCCAGTGATCCTGCCGTATAATTCCAGTGATCCTGCCGTATAATTCCAGTGGTACTGGCGTATAAATCCAGTGATCCTGCTGTATAAATCCAGTGATCCTGCTGTATAATTCCAGTGATCCTGCAATATTAGTGCAGTGATCCTGCCGTAGAATTCCAGTGATCCTGCCATATAATTCCAGTGGTGCTGGCGTATAAATCCAGTGATCCTGCCATATAATTACAGTGATATTTGCGTATAAGTCAAGTCCAGTGATACTGCTGTATATAGCCATTGATACTGCTGTATATGTCCAGCGGTACTACCATATAAATCCAGTGATCCTGGTGTATAATTCCAGTGGTACTGGCGTATAACTCCAGTGATCCTGCTGTATAATTACAGTGGTATTTGTGTATAAATCCAGTCCAGTGATACTGCTGTATATGTCCAGTGATACTGCTGTATATGTCCATTGATACTGCCGTATATGTCCAGAGGTACTGCCGTATATGTCCAGTGGTACTATAAATCCAGTAATCCTCCCGTATAATTCCAGTGATCCTGCTATTTAATTCCAGTCATCCTGCTGTATTAATCCATATAATTCCATATAAATCCAGTCCAGTGGTTCTGCCAAATAAATTCATTGGTGCTGTCCTGTGCATTATTTACTCCAAATAAAGGGGTTATTAATATTTAATCCAAATAATTTTCGCAGGGTTTGCCCTGTGTGGTGTAGAAGTAAGCTCTCCTGTACTGCATATTGTTATATAACTCCAGAAAAATAATGGAGAAAAATAATTTGGAGGATAAAATAGGGAAAGATCAAGAACCACTTCCTCCTGGTCCTGAAGCAGCTGCCATTAGTCATGACATAGACGACGAAATCCCATCAACGTCGTCTGCCAAGGCCGATGCCCAATGTGATAGTAGAGGGCATGTAAAATCCAAAAAGTCAAAGTTCAGTAAAAAGAACCATCAAAAAAAGAAATTTAAATGGTCTGAGGAGAAACGGAAACTTGCCAATATGCCATTTACAACACGGAGTGGCAAGGAACGGCTAAGGCCCTGGCCTATGTTCATGACTAGTGGTTCAGCTTCACATGACAATGGAAGCCCTCATCCTCCCATTAGAAAAATGATAAGAGTTAAGCTGGAAAAAGCACAGAAATGAACTGTGCGTTCTAAGATGGTATCACAAATCCCCAAGGAGGTCCAAGTGTGTCGGCGGTTGCGATGCCTGACTTTCCCAACACTGGACGGTAAGAGGTGGCTCCTTCCACCATTTGCACACCCTCTGCAAGTGATGGAAGTAGCACCCACAGTCCAGTTTCTGATATTCAAATTGAAGATGTCACTGTTGAATTACACCAGGATGAGGATATGGGTGTTCCTGGCACTGAAGAAGAAGTTGACGATAAGGATTCTGATGGTGATGTGGTTTCTTTAAATCAGGCACCGAGGGAGACACCTGTTGTCCGTGGGATGAAGAAGCCCATTGTGATGCCTGGGCAAAATACCAAAAAGCCACCTCTTCGGTGTGGAATTAATTCTCCACAACAGGTGTCAAGCCATGTGTTGCCTCTGTCAATCTGTAATAAGTATGGGTAAGGATATTTACCATCTAGTAACATCCTCCCTTATACGTCACCTGCAGCACATTCATCAGAAGTCAGTGTCAAGAGAATAAGCAGTCCACTGACACCTAAATCCCTTCTTCCTCTTGTACCCAACTCCCTCAATGTCAACTTCCTCCTCAGTCAGGAACATCAGTAGTCCTGTGGGCCATGTCACTGGCAAGACTGAGGTGTCCTCTCCTAACCGGGATTCCTCCGGAGGATCCTTGAGTGGTACGCCTGCTGTTACTGCCGCTACTGTTGTTGCTGATGGGAGTCAATCGTCATCCCAGAGGGGAAGTCGGAAGACCACTTGTACTACTTCAACTAAGAAATTGACTGTACAACAGTTCTTTGTGAAGATGATGAAATATGACAGCAGTCATCCTTTTGCAAAGCGGATAACTGAGGCCTTGACAGCTATGTTGGTGTTAGACATGGTCCGGTATCCGCCATTAGTTCAGTGGGGCTTAGAGAATTGTTTGAGGTACTGTATCCACGGTATCAAATCCCATCTAGGTTCCACTTCACTAGGCAGGCGATACCGAGACTGTACAGAGACGTCAGAAAAAGTGTACTTAGAGTCCTACAAAATGCAGTTGTACCCACTGTCCACTTAGCCATGGACATATGGACAAGTGTAACAGGGCAGACTAAGGACTATATGACTGTGATAGCCCACTGGGTAGATGTATGGCCTCCCACAGCAACAACAGCAGCGGCACCAGTAGCAGCATCTTGCAAACACCAACTCGTTCCTAGGCAGGCTATGCTATGTATCACCACTTTCTGTAAGAGGCACATCACTGACAACCTCTTACGTAAACTGAGGGACATCATTGCACAATGGCTTACCCCACTTAGACTCTCCTGGCGATTTGTGATATCGGACAACGCCACCAATATCGTGCATGCATTACATGTGGGCAAATTCCAGCACGTCCCATGTTTTGCACATACAATTAATTTGGTGGTGCAGAATTTTTTGAAAAATGACAGTTGCGTTCAGGAGATGCTGTCGGTGGCCCGAAAAATTGGGGGCCACTTTCGGCATCAGCCACTGCGTGCCGAAGACTGGAGCGCCATCAAACACACCTGAACCTGCCCTACCATCACCTGAAGCAAGAGGTGGTAACAATATGGAATTCAACACTCTATATGCTTCAGAGGATAGAGGAGCAGCAAAAGGTCATTCAAGCCTATACATCCACCTAGGCAAAGGAGGGGGAATGCACCTGACTCAAGTGCAGTGGAGAATGATTTCCATCTTGTGCAAGGTTCTCCAACCCTTCAAACTTGCCACACGTGAAGTCAGTTCAGACACTGCCAGCTTGAGTTAGGTCATTCCCATCATCAGGCTTTTGCAGAAGCAGCTGGATAAATTGAAGGAGGGGCTAAGACGGAGCGATTTTGCTAAGTATGTGGGACTTGTGGATGGAGTCCTTCATTCACTTTGCCAGGATTCAAGGGTGGTCAATCTGTTGAAATCAGTGCACTCATTTTGGCCACCATGTTCGATCCTAGGTATAAAGCCTACATTGTATCTCTCTTTCCGGCAGACACAAGTATACAGAGGTTCAAAGACTTGCTGGTTAGAAAATTGTAAACTCAAGCAGAACGTGACCCGTCAACAGCTCCTCCTTCACTTTCTCCCACAACTGGGGCTGCAAAGAAAAGGATAAGATTTCCTAGCCCACCCGCTGGCGGTGATGCAGGGTAGTCAGGAGCGAGTGCTGACATCTGGTCCGGACTGAAGGACCTGCCAACGATCACTGACATGTCTACTGTCACTGCATATGATTCTGTCACCATTGAAAGAATGGTGGACGATTATATCAGTGACAGCATCCAAGTAGGCATGTCAGACAGTCCGTACTTATACTAGCAGGAAAAAGAGGCAATTTGGATGCACTTGCACAAACTGGCTTTATTTTACCTAAGTTGCCCCCCCTCCAGTGAGTACTCCGAAAGAGTGTTTAGTGCAGCCGGCAACCTTGTCAGCGATCGGCATAGGAGGTTACTTCCACAAAATGTGGAGAAGATGATGTTCATCAAAATGAATTATAAATTCCTCTGGGAAGACCTTGATCAGCAATTGCCTCCAGAAAGTACACAGGGACCTGTGACGGTGGATTCCAGTGGGGACAAATTAATACTCTGTGAGGAGGAGGATGTATACAGTGAAAGGGGTGAGGAATCGTAGGATGAGGTTGACATCTTGCCTCTGTAGAGCCAGTTTGTGCAAGGAGAGATTGATTGCTTCTTTTTTAGTGGGGGCCCAAACAAACCAGTCATTTCAGCCACAGTCGTGTGGCAGACCCTGTCGCTGAAATGATTGGTTTGTTAAAGTGTGCATGTCCTGTTTATACAACATAAGGGTGGGTGGGTGGGTGGGAGGGCCCAAGGACAATTCCATCTTGCACCTCTTTTTCTTCTTTGCATCATGTGCTGTTTGGCGCCTAGTTTTTTTAAGTGCCATCCTGTCTGCTACTGCAGTACCACTTCTAGATGGGTCAGGTGTTTGTGCCGCACACTTGTGTCGTTTAGCTTAGTCATACAGCTACCTCATTAGACCTATTTTACTTTTTTGCATGATGTGCTGTTTGGGGCCTAGTTTTTTTAAGTGCCATCCTGTCTGCCACTGCAGTGCCACTCCTAGATGGGCCAGGTGTTTGTGCGGCACACTTGTGTCGCTTAGCTTAATCATACAGCCACCTCAGTGCAACCTTTTGGCCTAAAAACAATATTGTGAGGTGTGAGGTGTTCAGAATAGACTGGAAATGAGTGGAAATGAATGTTATTGAAGTTTATAATACCGTAGGATCAAAATTACCCCAAAATTCTGTGATTTAAGCTGTTTTTATGGTTTTTTTTTAAAAATCATTCAGATCCAAAACCAAAACCAAAACACGAAAGGGTGGTTTTGGCAAAACCAAACTAAAACACGAGTGGGGAATTAGAACCAAAACACAAAACACGAAAAGTGCCCGCCGCACATCTCTAGTATACACTAAACTTTTCTGCAGGTATATAACCGGTACTATCAAAAAATTAATGAATACTTCAAACTGTTCACTATAAGCATCTATTGGAGAAATCAAGTGTCGTAGTGGAACAGCCCATTTTGCAGATGTATGACATTTTGGTGAAATAAATATTTGAGTTACGTGTTTGCTTACCAGTCATCACTGTGTTTCATGAAATTTATAGTCTATGAATAGAACTGGGATAATAGTGGTCTATAGAGACATAACGGGGACTATTGATGCCCAGTGCACTATGGAAAATGGCGCTCTGCCCCCACCCACCACCACCACCACACACACACACAGCACAGGGGGGGAAAGTAAATCCCTGCTCGAGCTGAAAGCACCCACGCTCCTACCTACCACCTCCCGACCCATCTCACGGCTTCTGCTTATCCCAGGCTGGCTCTCCGTCTCTCTCGGCAAGCACCCCCCTCTGCCCTGTTGCTGTGTTGGCAACCGGGGCACGAGTCCTGCTCATCCCGCCCTGGTTACACACTGGTGGTCAATAAATTCTTTGTGATGTGGTTTAGGAGCACTTAAGGACAAAATCCCACTGAAAAATTGAACAAAATTTTGCAATCAATGGCGGTATAAGCCATTTTCGCACTTTGAGCATCAGGGAATCCTAGTGACTCTAGTCTGGCAATTCAATTCTGGGTATGCCAACATTTGGAGTGGAGTCTTCCATTTCATCCAGATCTTCTACAACAAGGCCCAGTTCTACACGTGGACCTCGCTCAGTTTGATTTAACAGCCTGGTTTGACATTGAGATTTTAAAAGCTAAATGTTTTTCTACCTCTGTAGTCTATACTATGCTGCAAACTTAGAATCTGGTTTCGTCAATCAATTACCATAGAGTATAGATGTTTTACATCTTGGGGTATAAAAAAAATTAAAACAGGTTCACCCATCCCAGTTTCACCCCTCTCATTTTATTTATGGCCTTGCTTCTTTAAAGGTACAGATTTTGGCCCTGTCAATTTATTTCCAACAGCGTTTGGCCCTTCTCCTAGGGGTCAGTACCTGTATACGAGGTGTTTATGAATTCCACTACCGCTTCATCTGATAACAGCACAGTGGGATCTTTCCCCCGCCCACAGAAAATGCGGGCGCACATGCAGGTCGGGCTCTGCACATGCTCCCTCATCTTTTTTGCAATTTTTGCGGTTGGATCGCGTTTTGTGACCCAACCTGAATAAGGCCCTTTATTTGGTCCTATCAACTCTCAAACAGGCTCCGGTTGAGCCTTTACATTAAGCAGATCTTCAGTTCATTACGGGGGAACCAATCTGCCCTATGGCTAATGTCTCAGCCCAGGGTTAAGGGTTTTGTCATAAAAAGGTGGGGGCTCCCAGCCCACTAGCTTACTATATAAATAAACCAATTGCACAATAAGAATTACTATATATATATATATATATATATATATATACTGTATATATTTATTTGTATTGTATAGTTAAAAGGTATGGATGATAACCATAGAAATTACAGGGTAATTTTTTAAAAACAGTGGGGGCTAAAATTAGGGTGCGTGTGTACTGGTATGGGGGTGTTCCCTAATACTGGTATACAATCTGGTACATAAATACAAACAACATAAAACATATAACATATAATGCGCACACCTGTTCAGAGTCTTTTGTGTACGTGGAACAGAGGATGCGCTCCTGCGACTTACTCCCTATGTGCTGTCATTTAAAAGGTCTAGTACTGTATATTGCTGTTAAAACTGTTGGTCTGTGTCCTTTGGGCTGTAATCCCGTCTGTGCATAGGCAGCTTTCCAGGACTCCCGTTTTCACGTGTGAGTGAGGTTATGGTTATTTCTTACCTCCTCCGAGTTCATTTTGGGTTTGAGATGGCGCTCCAATGTGGTGAGGGTGTAGAAAGTATATTCTCAAAGGATATTGGGGAAAAAAGTGGGAGGGGAGCCCGTATGTCAAAAACTAGTGCGCCGTATGTTTATGAGGTATCTATACCTCGTACCTCCAACCTTAAGGTCGAGCTGTGAAGTTGGGGTTTAAGTCTTTGTATCGTAAATATTTTTGAAGGAAAGGAGTTCATTTGCTAACATAATATGTATGCATATGGAGGTATCCATGCCTTGTACCTCCAAACCTGGGTAGTATCTATATGGTTGAGCTCTTCTACGAGAGAATACTGGTGATGGTAGGATCGTGTGGAAAAAAAACATACCAAAAAGTGAATATGCCAATCTTAAAAACGATTCGCCATTTTACAGGTAGCCAGTAAAGAGAGAAGAGAATGTGTGTTATGTGGCTGGAACAGGGCTGGTAGGTTAATGGGCCCTACACATTGGGCGATAATACTGAAAGATATGAACAATCTCATTTATTGTATGAAAGAGATGCCGTTCATATCTTTCAGTGTGGAGGCACCAGCGATGAACGATGAGCGGCCCCACACTCGTTCATCGCTGGTGCCCCGTCGCTTGTGCATGCAGGCCAATATGGACGATCTTGTCCATATTTGCCTGCACTGCTATGGAGCCGGGTGACGGAGGGAGTGAAGAAACTTCACTCCCCCCGTCACTGCCCTTCCGCCACCGGGTCGCCCGTCGGCCATATCCACCTTCGGGCAGCTTGGCGGCGGATCTGTCAGTGTTCAGGGCCCATAACAATCTTGCAGCTGCATTTTGTACCATCTGCAAGCGGTGCAATTCTTTTGCTGGGAGACCAAGGTAGAGAGCATTGCAGTAGTCTATGCGTGATGATACAAATGCATGTAAACTTTTTTTCTAATGCATTATATTTTTAAATAGTGAAACAACTTTTTTTATTCAGCTAAATGGATTTAATTTGCATTGTATATTCAGGTGTGTTGCTTATTTTTTTGTATGGATATTTATTTATTCTTTCTATGTAAAAGAAGACATTGGGGGTGATTCAGATCTGATCGCTGGGCTGCAAACTTTGCTGTCCTGCATTCAGATAGTCACCACCCCCAGGGGGAGTGTAAATTTGCCATGCAAGTGTGCGATCACATGTGTGTGCCGAGCTGCGAAAAATAAGAATTTACTTACCGATAATTCAATTTCTCGTAGTCCGTAGTGGATGCTGGGAACTCCGTAAGGACCATGGGGAATAGCGGCTCCGCAGGAGACTGGGCACAAAAGTAAAGCTTTAGGACTACCTGGTGTGCACTCGCTCCTCCCCCTATGACCCTCCTCCAAGCCTCAGTTAGGATACTGTGCCCGGACGAGCGTACACAATAAGGAAGGATTTATGAATCCCGGGTAAGACTCATACCAGCCACACCAATCACACCGTACAACCTGTGATCTGAACCCAGTTAACAGCATGATAACAGAGGAGCCTCTGGATAGATGGCTCACAACAACAATAACCCGATTTAGTTAACAATAACTATGTACAAGTATTGCAGACAATCCGCACTTGGGATGGGCGCCCAGCATCCACTACGGACTACGAGAAATAGAATTATCGGTAAGTAAATTCTTATTTTCTCTGACGTCCTAGTGGATGCTGGGAACTCCGTAAGGACCATGGGGATTATACCAAAGCTCCCAAATGGGCGGGAGAGTGCGGATGACTCTGCAGCACCGAATGAGAGAACTCCAGGTCCTCCTCAGCCAGGGTATCAAATTTGTAGAATTTAGCAAACGTATTTGCCCCTGACCAAATAGCTGCTCGGCAAAGTTGTAAAGCCGAGACCCCTCGGGCAGCCGCCCAAGATGAGCCCACCTTCCTTGTGGAATGGGCTTTTACAGATTTTGGCTGTGGCAGGCCTGCCACAGAATGTGCAAGCTGAATTGTATTACAAATCCAACGAGCAATAGTCTGCTTAGAAGCAGGAGCACCCAGCTTGTTGGGTGCATACAGGATAAACAGCGAGTCAGATTTTCTGACTCCAGCCGTCCTGGAAACATATATTTTCAGGGCCCTGACTATGTCCAACAACTTGGAGTCCTCCAAGTCACTAGTAGCCGCAGGTACCACAATAGGTTGGTCCAGATGAAACGCTGAAACCACCTTAGGGAGAAAATGAGGACGAGTCCTCAATTCCGCCCTGTCTGAATGGAAGATCAGATAAGGGCTTTTACAGGATAAAGCCGCCAATTCTGACACGCGCCTGGCCTAGGCCAGGGCCAACAGCATGACCACTTTCCATGTGAGATATTTTAACTCCACAGATTCAAGTGGTTCAAACCATTGTGACTTTAGGAACCCCAAAACTACATTGAGATCCCAAGGTGCCACTGGAGGCACAAAAGGAGGCTGTATATGCAGTACCCCTTTTACAAACGTCTGAACTTCAGGAACTGAAGCTAGTTCTTTCTGGAAGAAAATTGACAGGGCCGAAATTTGAACCTTAATGGACCCCAATTTTAGGCCCATAGACACTCCTGTTTGCAGGAAATGCAGGAATCGACCTAGTTGAAATTCCTCCATCGGGGCCTTACTGGCCTCGCACCACGCAACATATTTTCGCCTAATGCGGTGATAATGCTTTGCGGTTACATCCTTCCTGGCTTTGATCAGGGTAGGGATGACTTCATCCGGAATGCCTTTTTCCTTCAGGATCCGGCGTTCAACCGCCCTGCTGTCAAACGCAGCCGCGGTAAGTCTTGGAATAGATAGGGTCCTTGATGGAGCAGGTCCCTTCTTAGAGGTAGAGGCCACGGGTCCTCCGTGAGCATCTTTTGAAGTTCCGGGTACCAAGTCCTTCTTGGCCAATCCGGAGCCACGAGTATAGTTCTTACTCCCCTCCGTCTTATAATTCTCAATACTTTTGGTAAGAGAGGAAGAGGAGGGAACCCATACACTGACTGGTACACCCACGGTGTTACCAGAGCGTCCACAGCTATTGCCTGAGGGTCCCTTGACCTGGCGCAATACCTGTCCAATTTTTTGTTTAGGCGGGACGCCATCATGTCCACCTTTGGTTTTTCCCAACGGTTTACAATCATGTGGAAGACTTCTGCTGAGGAAGTCTGTTTCCCAGTTGTCCACTCCCGGAATGAACACTGCTGACAATGCTATCACATGATTTTCCGCCCAGCGAAAAATCCTTGCAGCTTCTCTACGTGGGCGACTGCCGTGATGTTGTCCGACTGGATCAGCACCGGCTGACCTTGAAGTAGAGGTCTTGCTTGGCTTAGGGCATTGTAAATGGCCCTTAGCTCCAAGATATTTATGTGAAGTGATGTCTCCAGGCTTGACCACAAGCCCTGGAAATTTTTTCCCTGTGTGACTGCTCCCCAGCCTCGCAGGCTGGCATCCGTGGTTACCAGGACCCAGTCCTGAATGCCGAATCTGCGCCCTCTAGAAGATGAGCACTCTGCAACCACCACAGGAGAGACACCCTTGTCTTTGGTGACAGGGTTATCCGCTGATGCATCTGAAGATGCGATCCGGGCCACTTTTCCAGCAGGTCCCACTGGAAAGTTCTTGCGTGGAATCTGCCGAATGGAATTGCTTCGTAGGAAGCCACCATTTTTCCCAGGACCCTTGTGCACTGCTGCACTGACACTTGGCCTGGTTTTAGGAGGTTTCTGACTAGCTCGGATAACTCCCTGGCTTTCTCCTCCTGGAGAAACACCTTTTTCTGGACTGTGTCCAGGATCATCCTTAGGAATATAAGACGTGTCGTCGGGATCAGCTGCGATTTTGGAATATTAAGAATCCAACCGTGCTGCCGCAACACTACTTAAGATAGTGCTACCCCGACTACCAACCGTTCCCTGGATCTTGCCCTTATCCGGAGATCGTCCAAGTAAGGGATAATTAAAACTCCCTTCCTTCGAAGGAGTATCATCATTTCGGCCATTACTTTGGTAAAGACCCGGGGTGCCGTGGACAAACCAAACGGCAGCGTCTGAAACTGATAGTGACAGTTCTGTACCACAAACCTGAGGTACCCTTGGTGAGAAGGGTAAATTGGGACATGGACATAAGCATCCTTGATGTCCAGAGACACCATATAACCCCCTTCTTCCAGGTTTGCCATCACCGCTCTGAGTGACTCCATCTTGAATTTGAACCTTTGTATGTAAGTGTTCAAGGATTTCAGATTTAAATTAGGTCTCACCGAGCCGTCCGGCTTCGGTACAACAAGCAGCGTGGAATAATACCCCTTTCCCTGTTGTAGGAGGGGTACCTTGATTATCACCTGCTGGGAATACAGCTTGTGAATGGCTTCCCATACCGCCTCCCTGTCGGAGGGAGACGTCGGTAAAGCAGACTTTAGGAAAACGGCGAAGGGGAGACGTCTCGAATTCCAATTTGTACCTCTGAGATACCACCTGAAGGATCCAGGGGTCCCCTGTGAGTGAGCCCACTGCACGCTGAAATTTTTGAGACGGGCCCCCACCGTGCCTGAGTCCGCTTGTAAAGCCCCAGCGTCATGCTGAGGACTTGGCAGAAAACGGGAGAGGGCTTCTGTTCCTGGGAACTGGCTGTTTTCAGCAGCCTTTTTCCTCTCCCTCTGCCACGGGGCAGAAATGAGGAGCCTTTTGCCCGCTTGCCCTTATGGGGCCCAAAGGACTGTGCCTGATAATACGGCGTCTTCTTATGTTGAGAGGCTACCTGGGGTAAAAATGTGGATTTTCCAGCCGTTGCCGTGGCCACCAGGTCTGTTAGACCTACCCCAAATAACTCCTCCCTTTTATAAGGCGATACTTCCATATGCCTTTTGGAATCAGCATCACCTGACCACTGTCTTGTCCATAACCCTCTTCTGGCAGAAATGGACAGCGCACTTACTCTTGATGTCAGTCGGCAAATATCCCTCTGTGCATCACGCATATATAGAAATGCATCTTTTAAATGCTCTATAGTCAGTAATATACTGTCCCTATCTAGGGTATCAATATTGTCAGTCAGGGAATCCGACCAAGCCACCCCAGCACTGCACATCCAGGCTGAGGCGATTGCTGGTCGCAGTATCACACCCGTGTGAGTGTATATACATTTTAGGATATTTTACTGCTTTCTGTCAGCAGGTTCCTTAAGGGCGGCCGTATCCGGGGACGGTAGTGCCACCTGTTTAGACAAGCGTGTGTGCGCTTTATTCACCCTAGGGGGTGTTTCCCAACGTGCCCTATCCTCTGGCGGGAAGGGGTATGATGCTAATAACTTTTTAGGAATTAACAGTTTTTATCGGGGGAAACCCACGCATCATCACACACTTCATTTAATTCCTCAGATGCAGGAAAAACTACAGGCAGTTTTTTTCTCACCCAACATAATACCCTTTTTAGTGGTACTGGTATTATCAGAAATGTGTAAAAACATTTTCCATAGCCTCAATCATGTAACGTGTGGCCCTACTGGAAGTCACATTCGTCTCTTAATCGTCGACACTGGAGTCAGTATCCGTGTCGGCGTCTGTATCTGCCATCTGCGGTAACGGGCGTTTTAGAGCCTCTGATGGCTTTTGAGACACCTGGACAGGCACAGGCTGAGTCGCCAGCTGTCTCATGTCATCAATCTTTTGTAAAGAGCTGACTCACATAATTCCTTCCATAAGCTCATCCACTCAGATGTCGACTCCCTAGGGGGTGACATCTCTGTTACAGGCAATTGCTCCGCCTCCACCTCATTTTCCTCCTCATACATGTCGACACAACGTACCGACACACAGCACACACACAGGGAATGCTCTGATAGAGGACAGGACCCCACTAGCCCTTTGGGGAGACAGAGGGAGAGTATGCCAGCACACACCAGAGCGCTATATATATATACAGGGATAACCTTATATAATAAGTGTTTTTCCCCTTATAGCTGCTGTATTGTTATACTGCGCCTAATTAGTGCCCCCCTCTCTTTTTTAACCCCTTTCTGTAGTGTAGTAACTGCAGGGGAGAGCCAGGGAGCTTCCCTCCAACGGAGCTGTGAGAGAAAATGGCGCCAGTGTGCTGAGGAGATAGGCTCCGCCCCCTTCTCGGCGGCCTTTTCTCCCGTTTTTCTGTGGAATCTGGCAGGGGTTAAAATTCATCCATATAGCCCTGGGGGCTATATGTGATGTATTTTCGCCAGCCAAGGTGTTTTTATTGCTGCTCAGGGCGCCCCCCCCAGCGCCCTGCACCCTCAGTGACCGAAGTGTGAAGTGTGCTGAGGAGCAATGGCGCACAGCTGCAGTGCTGTGCGCTACCTTGGTGAAGACAGGATGTCTTCTGCCGCCGATTTTCCGGACCTCTTCTTGCTTCTGGCTCTGTAAGGGGGCCGGCGGCGCGGCTCTGGGACCGAGCTCCGAGGCTGGGCCTGTGTTCGGTCCCTCTGGAGCTAATGGTGTCCAGTAGCCTAAGAAGCCCAATCCACTCTGCACGCAGGTGAGTTCGCTTCTTCTCCCCTTAGTCCCTCGATGCAGTGAGCCTGTTGCCAGCAGGTCTCACTGAAAATAAAAAACCTAAAACTAAACTTTCACTAAGAAGCTCAGGAGAGCCCCTAGTGTGCACCCTTCTCGGCCGGGCACAAAAATCTAACTGAGGCTTGGAGGAGGGTCATAGGGGGAGGAGCCAGTGCACACCAGGTAGTCCTAAAGCTTTACTTTTGTGCCCAGTCTCCTGCGGAGCCGCTATTCCCCATGGTCCTTACGGAGTTCCCAGCATCCACTAGGACGTCAGAGAAATCCACTGTATGCAGTCTATGCGCAGCCCCGGACTTGCTCCTCCAGTGTGATGAGAACAGGCTGATCGGGGCCAGAGCTGACATCATACACCCTCCGTGAAAACGCTTGGGAACGCTTGTGTTTTTCTGGACACTCCCAGTAAACGGTCAGTTACCACCCACAAATGGCCTCTTCCTGTCAATCACCTTCCGATCTGATTTTTCGCACCATTCCATCGCTGACCGGCGATGCCCTTTGTTGTTGTCCGACGTGCATGTGCATTGCAGTGCATACGCATGCGCAATTAGGATCTGATCGCTCGCTGTGCGAAAACGAACAGTAGCGATCAGATTTGAATCACCCCCATTGTGCATTCTATAGTATCCATAGGGTCAAACACTGATTATACTGCGTATTATGCAGTGGATCCATAGGGAAGTACACTGATTATACTGCTGCACCTTTGTGTAATGCCCACATGTATCATCAGGTTCATATATGTGTGTGTAAATCTGGTTCTGATACTAGCCAGTGCCTCTCCAACCATTGACCTCACCGCATGTTACTGATATAAACATGATAAAATGTGTTAGTAATATGAGTGTGTATACCATCATACTTTCTTAAATCCCTAAAATGAGTGCATACAATGACAGATAACAAGAGGGAAAGTGACTATGTGTGAGAGGGCCCTTTAATTTCCAAAACAAAACATTACATGAACATGTCTGTCTGTTCCACTGTCTTTTTGACAATTAAAAATATCCTAAAATTTTATTTTGGCAAATTAAATAATATTCATAGTGCTTTTGGACATTTACATTTTAGTGTTTATGAAATGGAGAATAATTATTAAGGCTGGGAAGGATATGCAGCTGTTGTATGCAATTCGTTCTATAAGATATCCCACAAGACCCACTACAAATTTATAGTTTTGGCAAATTATTTCCTTATCATTTGGAAATTATTCATTGATGTTACTAGTTCAGCATTTGTGCATATAAAATTTGAGTCAGTGACAGTATTGCAGATAGCACTCGAATTTACTGACCATGGGAGCAATAAGTCTGGACCTCTAAAAAACAGCAACTGCAGTCAATAAAAAGCTGGCGCAACTACAGTACGACATTAGTTAAGCTGCTGCTCACCACCCCTGTGAATCCCTCGTTTTCTCTGCTCATCCTGTTCTCTTTTATGTCTAGTGGGCTCGTCTACAATGTTCTGGGTTCTTTTTATACATATCTTTTGCTTCACAAAATATCTAAGTTTTGAAATTTTTTAATGTCATTTTAGAGTTATATTTACATTCCCAATTTATATCATTTTAAACTGTGTATTTTTATGATGATCAACATGATTTTTTTCACAGAAATCGATAATTTAAAGAGAGATCAGAAAACATTCCACCTTCCTAACTAAGTAAATTAGACAAACTAGGGTTGTTCATGTGATATTCCAAATACATTTGTAGATGTTATTAAAGATGGCTTCTACAGGCCGGATGTCAGCCTCAAACTCACAACCTATTACATTCAATATGTTTATGCTCCAACTCAGTGAAAACTTGTAGCAGGTTCCAGTGAGTTTAATCGCGCTGAAAAATCACATCCTCTGCTTGTTACTGCTCAGGTGCCAGACTGGCTGTCATCCACATGATGGGAGATGAAGTCTCAGAGAGTCACCATGGCAACTGTCAGTCACTGCTGTGACACCTCACAGCATGCAGGGTATGACACTCCCACTAGACAGGAACTAACCGGATACACACTTGGCCAGTTCTCATCCAAGCCAACCTCAAATCAACTGGTTGATCAGACATTAGTAGAGTGTGCACTCACAAGACCTCTAGTTTCATTCAATCCTGGTCATCTGGTGTTGTCAAAAGATTTTTAAACCTGTTGAAAAATCAGGAACACAGATCACCAATAACCAAACAAATTTAGAAGTGGGTATGCTCCTGAGACTGGTTTATCCAATTCATTCTTGTGAGATTGGAAGAGTGTGTACGGTGACACAATCCACTCAGCAGATGCAGATTGGAGATCTGCAGGAAAATAGGACAGGTATATAAGCAAACATTGGATGCAGAATATGCAACCAGGTCTGAAGTAAGATTGTATAAAAAGTCTGATCTGGATTTGGATCCCCGGAGGATTGGATTAGTGCAGTGGTTCTCAAACTCGGTCCTCAGGACCCCACACAGTGCATGTTTTGCAGGTAACCCAGCAGGCGCACAGGTGTATTAATTACTCACTGACACATTTTAAAAGGTCCGCAGGTGGAGCTAATTATTTCACTTGCGATTCTGTGAGGAGACCTGTAAAACATGCACTGTGTGGGGTCCTGAGGACCGAGTTTGAGAACCTGTGGATTAGTGTGTACCCAGCCTTAGAGAAGATGGCTGACAGATTTCTGAAATAAATAGTGCAATTCTGAGCATAAGCAGGTGTAAAATGCAACATATGAGACCAGGGCAGTCATCAGGGGGGGACTGTGGGGACTGGAGTCCCGGGCCCTTACAGAGAGGGTGACCCTCCCCTTGCTCCTACCACCAATACCTGGAGAGCTTCACCAGGCTGCACAACAACAACGGGCTGATACGCACGAAGGACTTCCTTAAATAAGCCTTTCCTGTGCATCAGCTCTCTGTGAATTGTTCCTGCAGATCCTTAAAGATTCCACCTATATGTAACGTCACAATGTGTAACATCACATAGGAGTGGAGAGGTGTGGCAGAATTATTATTATTATTATTTTTAGGGGGGCCCTGTCTATTTTGTCAGTCCCGGGCCCCACAGTTACTGATGGCAGCCTTGTATGGGACTACACAATAAGTACACCAGATAATAACCAAACATAACAGTGGATAAAGAGTAGGTTGTAGACCTAGTGAGAGCTTACACTAGTAAGATAATAACAGTAATTACATTTTTTTTCTTATATTACAATTCTAGATGATAAAGAGTGTCAGCTCTTTCAAATCATCTGTCAAAGCATATATAAGCACCCTTTGTTGTAAAGCATCACTTTTAACAAATGGGGAAATTTCCTTAGGACTATTTATATGTTCTCATAGAAAAAGGGGCAAATATATTGTAAAATTGTTTTTGCAAAAAATATATCAAAGTATATCAACTGATATAATTAATAAGCATAAGCTGACAGAAAGCATAAAAACTTTACACTTCATTTGTTGGATTCATATGAAAAAGGCATCAACATGCATTGTGACAAAGTCACAGTCTGCATTATACTTGATGTGACCAGTGACACCGATAATGGCAATTGTAGTAGATGCCCAGTTCCACCAAAACCAATGGGATGCGTTTGGCTTTCTGCCAGTCAGATGCCAGAGGTCATGTGGACCGACGTTGGAATCCCAACATCACTTAAGAGAATGGCGCTGGAACACACACTAGGGGGGTAGTTAACCATTTCCAATACCCCCAGATGGTTAGTCATAGCCGCCACCTCCGAGGGTAGGGTAGGGTTAAAATACTTACCCTGTCAGGTGTTAGGATCTTCAGTGTCAGGGTGCCACTGTTGGTCATGTGACCGGTGGCATCCCGACCGCCGGTATTACATACCGAACCCAAACCAACATGTTTTGATCTTTTATTGTATATATTTAATCAATTATCCAAACATAAAGCTACTTTGATCAAAAGTAGGCACATGATGCTGGTTCAAAGATTACTGCTAACATAATATGGCAACATCAGGGCATAAAATACTAACTCAAATAAACATACTAGAGCAGCTATAGCTCATACTATCCTCCTGAAGAGACAACCATCGTAGGTGGTAATTTAATCTCTCATATTGAATGAATTATGATTAGTTTCTTTGGTCCCTAGTTGCCATATTGGTGTAGACCACAGGACATTAGGGGCCTGATTTAGAGGTGCTCACAGACCGCTTGCTATGTTGATGTTCACAGTGCTCAGTGCACAGGTGCAAAAAATTCAGAAAACCCCTATGGTGCATGTGTTAGGAGTGTATCCACAATGGTCCTGCTGCTATTTTGACAGACAGTATCATAAATAGGGTGGCAAAGTGATGGGCGTTCCTCTGTGGTGACTAGGAAGGGGCCTGAAATGAACACAAAATAATTCTGTCTCATTGGCATGTTATGGAAGTGTCTCAGGCATGCCAGTGACAATGGCTGTGTTCTTAGAAGGACAGACGATGCCACAGAGGCCATAGTTAGGCGGGGAAACTGCTCCTACAATAGGGCTGGGGCAATTGCTGATGGTGAATGAGATGGCGTGCTGATGGCGGAACATCAAGAATCACTGGCGGTGTTACAGTGTGCAGAATGGTGAAAGTGGGCTTCTCAATGCTTGCATATTCAGACATACGCTTGAATACCCGGAACTAGCTGAATTTGGAACTTGCATATTATGGCGACCTCAGCAACAGACACGAGCATGGATGGAGCAGCTTCCTCCTCTGAATGAAGCCTTGTACATTTACCAGACTTACATCTTAGTATCAGAATTTTTATTGTCAGATAACACACAAATACCTGTAGGACCCTTGAAATGTTCATGTAATCTTAATTGCCGGTTCAAATGGTATTCTCACCTACCAGTTTAAATTAGTATAGTTAGATGTAGGTACATATGATAAACCCCGACTGAGTACTTTATTCTCCAACTCAGTCAGCACATGGGAGGACAAATGAATAAGTCTGTGCAGCCTTAGTTATGTCGGAAAGATGGACAGAACCCTCAGGGAGTGTGTGGTGGCTCATAGGACAGCTATTAGGCAGCTCAGGATGTAGTGACTAACCTGTAGCCTGGCATTTTGCCATGGCGGGACATAGTTTGGCTGCTCTGCATTATATGATTATAGATCATATTCCCTTTAGTATCAGAGTGGGTGATAGATCCTTAAAATCGTTAAAATGTGAAACACGGTGGATGTACAGATTGGGCAGTTTGGTACCTAAGGGCCTTAATTACCAATTAGGTTTATGTGCCTTTATTTAAATTATTTTCATTCCCATATGTGTTTGTGTAGATTAATGCATTTATATATAGGTATTGCGCTCTGTGGTTATCATTTGTTCGGGGTATATTTATATCATGTATTGTATCTCCTACAGTGTGTTCCTTTGTTTTTAATTACTGGTTACTGTGGCAATGGATGGAGGAAGATGTCGTTATCACCAAAGTCAAAAAATTATAACCTATAATTAGGGAGACCAATAATAACAACAATAGAAACGAGTTCATTGAGTTGCTTATCAGAGCAGTGGCAAACTGAAATGATAATATATTTGACTTCATTGTAAGATCTATATCTTATTAAATTCAATCTAACTATATTTTAAAAAAAGACACAACAAATAAGAGTTCATGGTACAAGGTTTCAATTTCACATCATATTTGTATCAAATTGACAGTTAATCACGGTTTGTTTACATCTCTTCTTTAATTATTTTTGTTTGTATTTCACCTCATACAATAAATAAATAAAAGTAAAGTTTTATAAAAATAATATATCAGGGACACCCTCCAATACTACAAATTTAATCTGTGAGTGACTGATATAAGAATAAGTTTTTTCCCTTTTGTGTTGCATTAAATTTTAATCTTAAGTACATGGTCACCTCCCCTCAAGTCATATAAAGATCAATGATCAATGGGAAAATGTTAATATCTATTACAAGTTGAGTATCCCATATCCAAATATTCCGAAATACGGAATATTCCGAAATACGGACTTTTTTGAATGAGAGTGAGATAGTGAAACCTTTGTTTTTTGATGACTCAATGTACACAAACTTTGTTTAATATGCAAAGTTATTAAAAATATTGTATTAAATGACCTTCAGGCTGTGTTTATAAGGTGTATATGAAACATAAATGAATTGTGTGAATGTAGACACACTTTGTTTAATGTACAAAGTTATAAAAAATATTGTCTAAAATGACCTTCAGGCTGTGTGTATAAGGTGTATATGAAACATAAATGCATTCTGTGCTTAGATTTAGGTCCCATCACCATGATATCTCATTATGGTATGCAATTATTCCAAAATACGGAAAAATCCGATATCCAAAATACCTCTGGTCCCAAGCATTTTGGATAAGGGAGACTCAACCTGTATAATCCTGTGCAGGCAATTTTTGTTGCTGTTATCTGGTGGATAGTTTCAGTCATTTATCGATCAGAGTTTGGAGATCTCCCACTACTCTGATTGGTGAATGGGCAGCAACTATGTGTAAAGGGGCATGGCCTATGTGTAAAGAGGCATTACTTATGTGTAAAGGGGCATTACTAAGTTTAAAGGGGCATTACTTATATGTAAAGGGGCATTACTTATATGTACACCTACACTATATGGACAAACGTATTCACACCTGATCATTAAACGAACAGGGACTGTAATGATATTGTATTTAAATACATATGTAATATGGAGTTGGTCCCTCTTTTGCAGCTATAACAGTTTCCACTCTTCTTGGAAGGCTTGCAAAAAGATTTTAGAGTGTTTCTGTGGGAATTTGTGCCCATTCATTTTGCAGGGCATCTATGAGGTCAGGCACTGATGTTGGACAAGTAAGCCTGGCACGCAATCTCCGTTCCAGTTCATCCAAAAGGTGCTTTGTGGGGTTGAGGTCAGGGCTCCGTGTAAGCCAGTCAAGTTCTTCCACACCAAACTCATCAAAGCATGTCTTTATAGTCCTTGCTTTGTGCACTGGGGCTCAGTAATGTTGGATTAAAAAAAAAGTGCCTTCCCCAAACTGTTGCCACAAATTTGGAAGCATAGCATTTTCCAAAATCTCTTGGTATGCTGAAGCTTTAAGATTGCCCTTCACTGGAGATAAAGGGCCTAGCCCAAACCCTGAATAACAGCCCCATACCATTATTCCTACTCCACCAAACTTCACAGTTGGCATAATGCAGTCAGGCAGGTAACTTTCTCCCAGAATCCTCCAAACCCAGACTCACCAATCTCAATGCCAAACAGAGAATCGTCATTTGTCACTCCACAGAACACATTTCCACTGCTCCACAAGCCAGTGCCAGTGTGCTTTATACCATTCCATTCAACGCTTGGCATTGGACTTGATGATGTGAGGCTTACATGCAGATGCTCGGCCATGAACACCCATTCCATTAAGCTCCTGCCGTATAGTTTTTGTGCTTACATTAATGCCAGTTGAAGTTCAGAACTCTTCAGCTATGGAATCAGCAGAGTGCTGCCGACTTTGACGCACTATGTGCCTTACAGTCATTGACCCCGCTCTGTGATTTTACGTGGTCTTCCACATCATGGCTGAGTAACTTGTTCTTAAACGCTCCCACTTTCTAATAATATCACTTACAGTTGACCGTGGAATAGCCAGCAGGCATAAAAATTCACAAACCGTCTTATTGCAAAGGTGACATCCAATCACAGTACCACGCTTAAAGTCACTGAGCTACAGAATGACCCATTTTGTATCACAAATGTTTAGTGGAGACTGCATGGCTAGATGTTTCATTTTATACACCTGTGTCAACAGGTCTGATTGAAACACCTGAATTCAATAATTAACAGGTGTGGCCAAATAGTTTTTTCCATATAGTTTATGTTTAAATGGCATTACTTGGTCCATAATGTGTAAAGGGCATTATTTGTGTATGGCATTCTGGAAGCATCCCTGGGAAAGGGTGGAGCAGCAGCATAACGCAGCAGCGCATCACCTTTCTTCTGGGCATGCCCCCTAGAGTGATAGACAGGGGACGTGTCAGAAAACCACCACCCCTTTTTTGGAACGCGCAAAATAATGTCCTCTTTGGGGTTGTTATTTTTTTTGGTGGGGGTGCCAAAGGAACTACAGGGAGGCATAGCGGAATTTGAGTAAGGAGCAATATGGGGGTGTCATAACAGAATAAGGAGCAATACTGGTGGTATGTGAATAAGGTGAACTGTGGGGTGGTGGAGTGTGAATATGGAGAATTACAAGGTTGTATAATGTGAATAAGGAGCACTATGGGGGTGTAATGTGAATACGGAGCAATATGGGGTGGTGTAATGTAAATAACAGACACTACTATGTGATGTAACATGTATAAGTAAAAGGGGAAATACTGAGTGGCAAAACGTAACTAAGAGACACTACTATGGTGTAATATGGGGGGTATAAAGGGGTACTACTGTATGACATAACGTGAATAAGGGTAACAGGGTTGGACTGGCCCACAGGGGAACAGGGGAAGCCACCTGTGGGCCCTACTGCCTGTGGTCCCTCCTCCTCTAGGGATCAAGTTCCAGACTATCCTAGTGCACTGGATTTATGCATTATACATATGTTTCATTATACTTCACAATAATTTGGTTTATTATATATTTACCAAGGGGCACAGAACATGTAATGGTTAGTCAAACCTCTGTGTTGGCTGGCCACGTCCCCACTGGAACCTGGCTACGCCTTTAAGCATGGGCCCCTATAGTAGTATTCCCCCGGTTGGCCCTTCATGCCCCAGTCCGACACTAGGGTAATGTGAAAAAAGGTTGCACTACTGTGTGGCATATTTGAATTTGGGGTACTATTGTGTGGCCATGCTCCTTTTTAGGGTGGAGCGCCTTCGTCACGTACTGTCCTTATTTAAGATATGGGGTGTGGGGGCGCCAATGCTGTTGCTGGCACAGGGTACCAAAATGAGGATTGCTATGGGTGAGGGGTGATGGGTGTTGCTGGTTGCTGCTGTGATCTGTGTTGCTGGGTGATGGGTGCTGTGCTGGGAGAGGGGTGCTGGGTCAGAGGCAGAGCTAGTGGTAATGCTAGGGAGCACCAACTAAAATCTTGCCTAGGACATCAAATTGGTTAGGGCCGGCTCTGTGTGGAACCTTCATGTAGAAGAGTTGCTAAAGGTGATGTACATGGATGATGGAAGCCCTTATCCAATAGTGCTTTTCAGGACGGACCGATACCTTCCAGTATACTAGAAATTAGAGGGCCTTTAGAGATCCTGGAATACAAATAGCTGTTTTAAAAATATATATATTTTTGACTCATAGAAACATAGAATTTGACGGCAGATAAGAACCATTTGACCCATCTAGTCTGCCCCTTTTTTATCCTTTAGGTAATCTCAACCCTTTTTCTATATTTACATAGAGCTGTTCTACAGGCATAACAGAACAATACTGAACATTTTTTTGTGACAAGAATAAAATACATAAATATATACATCAAAGAGCCGTTCAATACTATAACAAAACATACTGGTAATTTCTGATTTGAATTATACAAAATATGCACTCACAAACTTCTTAAAATAAAAATTAACACTGGATAAGTATAAGTTACAAAATAAAATACAAAAAAAAATATTCAAGTACTTTCTTGTATTTTCTTTTTTGCTGTATTTTTTTATCCTTAAAGACAGAGAAGAGAAAATTTGAGCTGCATTTTTGAAAAAGCGTGTGCTTTCAAAATGCGTGTGTGTTTATTAGTGATGTGCACCGGCAATTTTTCGGGTTTTGTGTTTTGGTTTTGGGTTCGGTTCCGCGGCCGTGTTTTGGGTTTGAACACGTTTTGGCAAAACCTCACCGAAATTTTTTTGTCGGATTCGGGTGTGTTTTGGATTCGGGTGTTTTTTTCAAAAACCCCTAAAAAAACAGCTTAAATCATAGAATTTGGGGGTCATTTTGATCCCATAGTATTATTAACCTCCATAACCATAATTTACAGTCATTTTCAGTCTATTCTGAACACCTCACACCTCACAATATTATTTTTAGTCCTAAAATTTGCACCGAGGTCGCTGGATGACTAAGCTATGCGACCCAAGTGGCCGACACAAACACCTGGCCCATCTAGGAGTGGCACTGCAGTGTCACGCAGGATGGCCCTTCAAAAAATACTCCACAAACAGCACATGAGGCAAAGAAAAAAAGAGGCGCAATGAGGTAGCTGAGTGACTAAGACAAGCGACCCAAGTGGCCGACACAAGCACCTGGCCCATCTAGGAGTGGCACTGCAGTGTCACGCAGGATGGCCCTTCAAAAAAATACTCCCCAAACAGCACATGACGCAAAGAAAAAAAGAGGCGCAATGAGGTAGCTGTGTGACTAAGATAAGCGACCCAAGTGGCCGACACAAACACCTGGCCCATCTAGGAGTGGCACTGCAGTGTCACGCAGGAAGGCCCTTCAAAAAAATACTCCCCAAACAGCACATGACGCAAAGAAAAAAAGAGGCGCAATGAGGTAGCTGTGTGACTAAGCTAAGCGACCCTAGTGGCCGACACAAACACCTGGCCCATCTAGGAGTGTCACGCAGGATGGCCCTTCAAAAAAGTACTCCCCAAACAGCACATGACGCAAAGAAAAAAAGAGGCGCAATGAGGTAGCTGTGTGACTAAGATAAGCGACCCAAGTGGCCGACACAAACACCTGGCCCATCTAGGAGTGGCACTGCAGTGTCACGCAGGATGGCCCTTCAAATAAATACTCCCCAAACAGCACATGACGCAAAGAAAAAAAGAGGTGCAATGAGGTAGCTGTGTGACTAAGCTAAGCGACCCTAGTGGCCGACACAAACACCTGGCCCATCTAGGAGTGGCACTGCAGTGTCACGCAGGATGGCCCTTCAAAAAAATACTCCCCAAACAGCACATGATGCAAAGAAAAAAAGAGGCGCAATGAGGTAGCTGTGTGACTAAGCTAAGCGACCCTAGTGGCCGACACAAACACCTGGCCCATCTAGGAGTGGCACTGCAGTGTCACGCAGGATGGCCCTTCAATAAAATACTCCCCAAACAGCACATGACGCAAAGAAAAAAAGAGGCGCAATGAGGTAGCTGTGTGACTTAGCTAAGCGACCCCAGTGGCCGACACAAACACCTGGCCCATCTAGGAGTGGCACTGCAGTGTCACGCAGGATGGCCCTTCAAAAAAATACTCCCCAAACAGCACATGACGCAAAGAAAAAAAGAGGCGCAATGAGGTAGCTGTGTGACTAAGCTAAGCGACCCTAGTGGCCGACACAAACACCTGGCCCATCTAGGAGTGGCACTGCAGTGTCACGCAGGATGGCCCTTCAATAAAATACTCCCCAAACAGCACATGACGCAAAGAAAAATGAAAGAAAAAAGAGGTGCAAGATGGAATTGTCCTTGGGCCCTCCCACCCACCCTTATGTTGTATAAACAGGACATGCACACTTTAACGAACCCATCATTTCAGCGACAGGGTCTGCCACACGACTGTGACTGAAATGACTGGTTGGTTTGGGCCCCCACCAAAAAAGAAGCAATCAATCTCTCCTTGCACAAACTGGCTCTACGGAGGCAAGATGTCCACCTCATCATCATCGTCCGATTCATCACCCCTTTCACTGTGTACATCCCCCTCCTCACAGATTATTAATTCGTCCCCACTGGAATCCACCATCTCAGGTCCCCATGTACTTTCTGGAGGCAATTGCTGCTGGTGAATGTCTCCACGGAGGAATTGATTATAATTCATTTTAATGAACATCATCTTCTCCACATTTTCTGGAAGTAACCTCGTACGCCGATTGCTGACAAGGTGAGCGGCGGCACTAAACACTCTTTCGGAGTACACACTGGAGGGAGGGCAACTTAGGTAGAATAAAGCCAGTTTCTGCAAAGGCCTCCAAATTGCCTCTTTTTCCTGCCAGTATACGTACGGACTGTCTGACGTGCCTACTTGGATGCGGTCACTCATATAATCCTCCAGCATTCTTTAAATTGTGACAGAATCATATGCAGTGACAGTAGACGACATGTCAGTAATCGTTGGCAGGTCCTTCAGTCCGGATCAGATGTCAGCACTCGCTCCAGACTGCCCTGCATCACCGCCAGCGGGTGGGCTCGGAATTCTTAGCCTTTTCCTCGCACCCCCAGTTGCAGGAGAATGTGAAGGAGGAGCTGTTGACGGGTCGCGTTCCGCTTGACTTGACAATTTTCTCACCAGCAGGTCTTTGAACCTCTGCAGACTTGTGTCTGCCGGAAAGAGAGATACAAAGTAGGTTTTAAATCTAGGATCGAGCACGGTGGCCAAAATGTAGTGCTCTGATTTCAACAGATTGACCACCCGTGAATCCTGGTTAAGCGAATGAAGGGCTCCATCCACAAGTCCCTCATGCCTAGCGGAATCGCTCTGTTTTAGCTCCTCCTTCAATGCCCCCAGCTTCTTCTGCAAAAGCCTGATGAGGGGAATCACCTGACTCAGGCTGGCAGTGTCTGAACTGACTTCACGTGTGGCAAGTTCAAAAGGTTGCAGAACCTTGCACAACGTTGAAATCATTCTCCACTGCGCTTGAGTCAGGTGCATTTCCCCTCCTTTGCCTATATCGTAGGTAGCTGTATAGGCTTGAATGGTCTTTTGCTGCTCCTCCATCCTCTGAAGCATATAGAGGGTTGAATTCCACCTCGTTACCACCTCTTGCTTCAGATGATGGCAGGGCAGGTTCAGGTGTTTTTGGTGGTGCTCCAGTCTTCTGTACGCGGTGCCTGAATGATGAAAGTGGCCTGCAATTCTTCTGGCCACCGACAGCATCTCTTGCACGCCCCTGTCATTTTTTAAATAATTCTGCACCACCAAATTCAAGGTATGTGCAAAACATGGGACGTGCTGGAATTTGCCCAGATGTAATGCACGCACAATATTGCTGGCGTTGTCCGATGCCACAAATCCCCAGGAGAGTCCAATTGGGGTAAACCATTCTGCGATGATCTTCCTCAGTTTCCGTAAGAGGTTTTCAGCTGTGTGCGTATTCTGTAAAGCGGTGATACAAAGCGTAGCCTGCCTAGGAACGAGTTGGCGTTTGCGAGATGCTGCTACTGGTGCCGCCGCTGCTGTTCTTGCAGCGGGAGGCAATACATCTACCCAGTGGGCTGTCACAGTCATGTAGTCCTGAGTCTGCCCTGCTCCACTTGTCCACATGTCCGTGGTTAAGTGGACATTGGGTACAACTGCATTTTTTAGGACACTGGTGACTCTTTTTCTGACATCTGTGTACATTCTCGGTATCGCCTGCCTAGAGAAATGGAACCTAGATGGTATTTGGTACCGGGGACACAGTACCTCAATCAAGTCTATAGTTGGCTCTGAAGTAACGATGGATACCGGAACCACGTTTCTCACCGCCCAGGCTGCCAAGGCCTCAGTTATCCGCTTTGCAGCAGGATGACTGCTGTGATATTTCATCTTCCTCGCAAAGGACTGTTGGACAGTCAATTGCTTACTGGAAGTAGTACAAGTGGTCTTCCGACTTCCCCTCTGGGATGACCATCGACTCCCAGCAGCAACAACAGCAGCGCCAGCAGCAGTAGGCGTTACACTCAAGGATGCATCGGAGGAATCCCAGGCAGGAGAGGACTCGTCAGACTTGCCAGTGACATGGCCTGCAGGACTATTGGCTTTCCTGGGTAAGGAGGAAATTGACACTGAGGGAGTTGGTGGTGTGGTTTGCATGAGCTTGGTTACAAGAGGAAGGGATTTACTGGTCAGTGGACTGCTTCCGCTGTCGCCCAAAGTTTTTGAACTTGTCACTGACTTATGATGAATGCGCTGCAGGTGACGTATAAGGGAGGATGTTCCGAGGTGGTTAACGTCCTTACCCCTACTTATTACAGCTTGACAAAGGCAACACACGGCTTGACACCTGTTGTCCACATTTGTTATGAAATAATTCAACACCGAAGAGCTGATTTTTTTTGTATTTTGACCAGGCATGTCAATGGCCATATTCCTCCCACGTACAACAGGTATCTCCCCGGGTGCCTGACTTAAACAAACCACCTCACCATCAGAATCCTCCTTGTCAATTTCCTCCCCAGCGCCAGCAACACCCATATCCTCATCCTGGTGTACTTCAACATTGACATCTTCAATTTGACTATCAGGAACTGGACTGCGGGTGCTCCTTCCAGCACTTGCAGGGGGCGTGCAAATGGTGGAAGGCGCAAGCTCTTCCCGTCCAGTGTTGGGAAGGTCAGGCATCGCAACCGACACAATTGGACTCTCCTTGGGGATTTGTGATTTAGAAGAACGCACAGTTCTTTGCTGTGCTTTTGCCAGCTTAAGTCTTTTCATTTTTCTAGCAAGAGGCTGAGTGCTTCCATCCTCATGTGAAGCTGAACCACTAGCTATGAACATAGGCCAGGGCCTCAGCCGTTCCTTGTCACTCCGTGTTGTAAATGGCATATTGGCAAGTTTACGCTTCTCCTCAGACGCTTTTAATTTTGATTTTTGGGTCATTTTTTTACTGATCTTTTGTGTTTTGGATTTTACATGCTCTGTACTATGACATTGGGCATCGGCCTTGGCAGACGACGTTGATGGCATTTCATCGTCTCGGCCATGACTAGTGGCAGCAGCTTCAGCACGAGGTGGAAGTGGATCTTGATCTTTCCCTATTTTTTTAACCTCCACATTTTTGTTCTCCATATTTTGAGCACAACTAAAAGCCACCACAGGTATACAATGTAGATGAATGGATAGTATAGTATTATTACTTATGGACGACGAGTGACGACACAGAGGTAGGTACAGTCGTGGCCTACCGTACTGCTATATATATAATATATACAGAATAATAATAACAGACCTGGTGGACACTGTCAGCAGACTGCTAAACTAGTATGAAGAAAAAAAAGCCACCACAGGTATACAATGTAGATGGATGGATAGTAAAGTATTATTACTTATGGACGACGAGTGACGACACAAAGGTAGGTACAGCCATGGCCTACCGTACTGCTATATATATAATATATACAGAATAATAATAACGGACCTGGTGGACACTGTCAGCAGACTGCTAAACTAGTATGAAGAAAAAAAATCCACCACAGGTATACAATGTAGATGGATGGATAGTATACTATTATTACTTATGGACGACGAGTGACGACACAGAGGTAGGTACAGCCGTGGCCTACCGTACTGCTATATATATATAATATATACAGAATAATAATAACGGACCAGGTGGACACTGTCAGCAGACTGCTAAACTAGTATGAAGAAAAAAAAGCCACCACAGGTATACAATGTAGATGGATGGACAGTATACTATTATTACTTATGGACGACGAGTGACGACACAGAGGTAGGTACAGCCGTGGCCTACCGTACTGCTATATATATAATATATACAGAATAATAATAACGGACCTGGTGGACACTGTCAGCAGACTGCTAAACTAGTATGAAGAAAAAAAAGCCACCACAGGTATACAATGTAGATGGATGGATAGTATAGTATTATTACTTATGGACGACGAGTGATGACACAGAGGTAGGTACAGCCGTGGCCTACTGTACTGCTATATATATAATATATACAGAATAATAATAACGGACCTGGTGGACACTGTCAGCAGACTGCTAAACTAGTATGAAGAAAAAAAAGCCACCACAGGTATACAATGTAGATGGATGGATAGTATAATATTATTACTTATGGACGACGAGTGACGACACAGAGGTAGGTACAGCCGTGGCCTACCGTACTGCTATATATATAATATATACAGAATAATAATAACGGACCTGGTGGACACTGTCAGCAGACTGCTAAACTAGTATGAAGAAAAAAAGCCACCACAGGTATACAATGTAGATGGATGGATAGTATACTATTATTACTTATGGACGACGAGTGACGACACAGAGGTAGGTACAGCCGTGGCCTACCGTACTGCTATATATATAATATATACAGAATAATAATAACGGACCTGGTGGACACTGTCAGCAGACTGCTAAACTAGTATGAAGAAAAAAAAGCCACCACAGGTATACAATGTAGATGGATGGATAGTATACTATTATTACTTATGGACGACGAGTGACGACACAGAGGTAGGTACAGCCGTGGCCTACCGTACTGCTATATATATAATATATACAGAATAATAATAACGGACCTGGTGGACACTGTCAGCAGACTGCTAAACTAGTATGAAGAAAAAAAAGCCACCACAGGTATACAATGTAGATGGATGGATAGTATACTATTATTACTTATGGACGACGAGTGACGACACAGAGGTAGGTACAGCCGTGGCCTACCGTACTGCTATATATATAATATATACAGAATAATAATAACGGACCTGGTGGACACTGTCAGCAGACTGCTAAACTAGTATGAAGAAAAAAAAGCCACCACAGGTATACAATGTAGATGGATGGATAGTATACTATTATTACTTATGGACGACGAGTGACAACACATAGGTAGGTACAGCCGTGGCCTACTGTACTGCTATATATATAATATACTGTATAATAAATGGACCTGGTGGACACTGTCAGCAGACTGCTAAACTACTAGTATAAAGAAAAAAAGCCACCACAGGAGTGTTTTTCAGGCAGACAAACGTATACTGGACTGGTGGTCACTGTCAGCAAAACTGTGCACTGTACTCCTGCTATAACTGCTCCCCAGTCCCCACAATTAGGCAGTGTGAGCAGTGCACTCAGCACAGATATATCATGCAGCACACTGAGCACAGATATGGTATGGAGCGTTTTTTTCAGGCAGAGAACGGATTAAACTGGTGGTCACACTCACTACTATCAGCAAAACCCTGCACTGTACTCCTAACAGCTGCTCCCCGTCCCCAATCCTCCCCACAATTATAACAATGTCACTCTTAGTCTTTTCTATTATGACTATAACGGAGAGGACGCCAGCCACGTCCTCTCCCTATCAATCTCAATGCACGTGTGAAAATGGCGGCGACGCGCGGCTGCTTATATAGAATCCGAATCTCGCGAGAATCCGACAGCAGGATGATGACGTTCGGGCGCGCTCGGTTTACCCGAGCCACACGGGAGAATCCGAGCACGGCTCGGACCCGTGTAAAAAGGCTGAAGTTCGGGGGGGTTCGGTTTCCGAGAAACCGAACCCGCTCATCACTAGTGTTTATATCTACTCTAAACACAGAAATGGTTGGTTTGTTAAACTTTGCATGTCGTGTTTAATATACAACATAAGGGTGCGTGGGAGGGCCAAAGGACAATTCCATCTTTTCTTTGCATTAAGTGCCACACCTAGATGTGCCACATCACCACGTGTTTGTTCCTCCCACTTCTGTCGCTTAACTTAGTCATCCAGCTACCTCGGCATAGGCGTGCGCAGCAAATTTTATAAGGGGGTGCGGGGTGCATGACTGGAGTGGCATGCCTAGCGCCGCCTACAGGGCGTGCCCAGCACCGCCTACCGGGTGTGCCTAGCTCCATATATTAGCAATCAGAGAGAAAGAGGGAGAAAAAGAGAGAGGCGAGATAGAGGGTTGAGAGAGAGGGCCAGGGTAGAGAGAGAGAGGGGGTACAGGTGGCACTGTGTACCTCGTTCTGTCCCCGTACTCCCTAGTACAAGCATCACTGTGTGTATCCCACTTCAGTACAAGAGGCACTGGGTACCTGAGTCAGCGGTGGGTCCCCCTTTCAGCACCGGCAGCAGCGATCCCCCTCTTCTGGTTTCTGTTGGATTGTGACGTCGGGCAACGGCATCAGAGAGAAGAAGAAAAGGTGAGAGGAGGGTCTGGATCTACTCCTCCTGCTAGTACTGCGTTGACAGTGCTGCTGCATGCCTCTTCAATGCACCACACTGCCGCAGGTCCCTGCTTAAAAAAAAATAATATATAGAAAAAGTTGCACAAACAACATGGGGTGGGAAAGGGCTAGTCTCCTCCCCCTTCCTGGATCAGACAGTGCCTCCAGTCACACCACACACACATTGTCCCCTCCAGTCACCAATCTGCCCCCCATATATACACACACACACACACACACACACACACACACATATATATATATATATATATATAAAATCCTCCAGAAGAACTCTGCGCTCGGAGACAATGAATAGTGAAAATAATAGTTAATCCAGTAGTCAACGTTTCAGGACTGTACGTCCAGTCGTCAGGACGAAAACAGCATACACATATATACTGTATATATATATATATATATCCATTCAGAGGTTACGGCACTCCAAAGGTGAAGAGATATACTTGCTCAGGTGCCCTCTTATAGGAGTCAGTGCCCCCACGTATGTAGCAAACAAGAGGAAGCGGCACTCAGAGTCTTCATAACCATGCACAATTAGCAATCAAGCTTTAATGTGCAATCAACGTTTAGGGGTTTCCCCCTTTATCAGGATTCTGTGGTCGAAGAAGAAATTTTTAAGTGGGGGTATGGAAAAGTGAAGGCAGTAATTATGCGCATGCCGAAGGGGGTGTGGCCACTCAAAAGGAAGTGTGACCTTCAGTGTAGTTTACCACACAGTATAACCCTTATACACATTATGCATCACAATAGTAGGACCCCTTAAACTATCTAGTACTGGTGCCCCTTTCACATTATAGCACACGGTACGAGCCAAAATTCACATTATACAGTAGCTCACAGAATGAGCCAAAATTCACATTATAGCACACAGAATGAGCTGAAATTCACATTATAGCACACAGTATGAACCAAAATTCACATTATGTCGCACAGAATGAGACAAAATTCAGGCAGAGTGACAGCAGGGACATAGGGACAGGGAGAGTGACAGAGGGTCAGGGAGAGGGACAGAGGGCAGGAAGAGTGACAGCAGGGACATAGGGAGAGTGACAGAGAGAGGGACAGCAAGAGCATACAGTAGGGACTAGGGAGAGAGAAAGGCAGCAGGTCCTGATTGGCTGCCGGTTCGAGAGAGCTCTCTGACCAGTGGATGCGGCAGCGGAGATCTTCAGTCAGTGCTTGAAGTGCATACCGGCCCACTTCGAGCAACATATATATATATATATATATATATATATATATATATATATTTATTTATTTTTTAGCTGAGCCAAGCAATCCGTAGTGCACACCTATAGATTGTAGGTGCATTCACTAAACTACGGATTGCTTGGCTCAGCTAATTATATACTGTATATATATATATATATATGTATATATATATAAAATTGCATAAAGTAATAACCCTTCTTGTATACAGAATTTTATCCCCCCACCAACTCTCACTCTGAATCAGGCAAGAGTGCTCTGCTGGACACAGGCAGTCCACTACGGTCCTCTGTCCGGCAGCGGCATCTAGTCCTAGGCTCCAGTCCTGACGTGTGTCGGCTGGGCTGTAGGAAATGGTAGGGCAGGGCACACACGTGGAGTCACTGGAGAGAGAGAGACTGAGCGCGGGTGGGAACCCAGGAAGACAGCGCAGGGCGGGCAGGGAGAAAGGGCGCGCTGTAACGTCAGCACGTCACATCACGAGGCAGTTACTCTATTAATGACGGTGGGTTGGCTGTGCAGCCAGCCACCCACCTACAACAACTCTGTGAGTGACTTTGAGTCTGACCGGCAGCGAGAGGGGGTGTAACAGCCGGGCAGCGATGCGCAGCAGATGATCTGATCATCGCTATCTGTGTTCTGCTGTAATAGCACTGCTACAACAGCAGCACACAGACAGCGATGATCGGATCGCAGGTGTGATGTGCGGGGGGTGCCGGACATTGGGGGGTGACTGTGCGCACCGGGCACCCCCCATGCGCATGCTTATGTACCTCGGTGCAATCTTTTGACCTAAACTGGATGAAAACAATATTGTCAGCTGTGAGGTATTCAGAATAGACTGGAAATTAGTGGAAATTTATGTTATTGAGGTTAATAATACTGTAGGAACAAACACCCCCCAAATTCTGTTATTTTAGCAGTTTTTATGATTATTTATTTTTAAATCCAGATCCAAAACTCACGAGGGCGGTTTTGGCAAAACCAATACAGTACCAACAGTACCAAAACACGAACACACACACACACACACACACACACACACACACACACACACACACACACACACACACAAACACACATATATATATATATATTTGCTGTATTTATATTTACAACATGTTTTAGCGCATGGTTCTCCAGAAATGTACTTATGGTTTTAAAGTGGACTTTTGATTACACAGTTATATATTGAATCATCTATTAAATGTCCAGAATTAAAAATAAAATAGCACATAGAGAAAAGCTAGTATTATGGTACAGTACTGTACATACTGTAAGGAGAGCAAGTATACAGTAGGTACCATGTGCCATTACATGTTATAGTACTTTAAATCAGTGGCGTGCGGTGAGGTCAGAGGCTACAGCCATAATGTCCGCCGAATCCTGCCGATGACCGCTACCGCCGCCAAGCCAATGCCCGCTACTGCCACTGAGCCGATGCCTGCTGCCACCGCCAATGGCTTACAAACTCGCCCACCATCAACTGACCCAGCCCTCCGCCACTAATTTGCACCTCAGTCCGATGCCGCCAATGCCCGCTGCCTGCCTGCTCATCATACTTGTGATATATTGTACATTTTTATAGAAAAAAAATAAAAATTAGTGTTTGGGAAGGGAGTGGGAGGAGGACATGAATGCAATTTTGTTGTCCAGGGCTTCCATTAACTTAATGGAGAAGGGTCTGAATGGGTTAAAAAAATTTAAAAAAAAATGTGTGAGGTCCCCCTTCCTAAGTATAACCAGCCTCGGGCTCTTTGAGCCGGTCCTGGTTGTTTAAATACTGGGGAAAAATTGGACAGGGGTTCCCCGTACTTAGACAACCAGCACCGGGCTCTTAGACCGGTCCTGGTTCCAAAAATACGGGGGACAAAAGATGTAGGGGTCCCCCGTATTTTTAAAACCAGCACCGGGCTCCACTAGCCAGGGACATAATGCCACAGCCGGGGGACACATTTATGTAGGTCCCTGCGGCCGTGGCATTACCCCCCCCAACTAATCACCCCTGGCCGGGGTTCCCTGGAGGACTGGGGACCCCTTAAATCAAGAGGTCCCCCCCCCTCCAGGCACCCAAGGGCCAGGGGTGAAGCCCGAGGCTGTCCCCAGCACCCCTGGGCGGTGGGTGCCGGGCTGATAGCCATAAGTGTGTATAAAAAAGAATATTGTTTTTTGTTGTGGAACTACAAGGCCCAGCAAGCCTCCCCCGCTTGCTGGTACTTGGAGAACCTCAAGTGCCAGCATGCGGGGAAATAACGGGCCCGCTGGTACCTGTAGTTCTACAACAACAAAAAATACCCAAATAAAAACACAACACACACACCGTGAAAGTAAAAATGTATTAAAACACACTTACACACTCACACATACTTACCTACGTCCCATGCCGGTCACGTCCACTTGTCCATGTAGAATCCAATAGGTGGTTCCTGTAAAAATGAGAGAGAGATTACTTACCTACATCCCACGCTGGTCACGTCCACTTGTCCAGTAGAATCCAATAGGGCCGGTACCTGTAAAAATGAAAATTATACAAAGTAATCCACAGGAGGAGAGAGACAAATTAATGAATATTATACACTCGCTGACGCAGGAGGACGTTAGCACAGACAGGGGAGAGTGCTGTTGCTAACTGGGATGATGGAGCAGGCTCCCCCAATAGTTGTGAGCCTAGTAGCTGTACCCCTAGTAGCTTTGCCCCCTGTAGCAGTGCCCCCAGTAGCAGTGCCCCGAGTAGTTGTGACCCCTGTAGTTGTGCCCCCAGTCGCTGTGCCCCTTGTAGCTGTGCCCCCTGTAGCTTTGCCCCTTGTGGCTGTGCCCCCAGTAGTTGTGACCCCTGTAGCTGTGCCCGTTGTAGCTGTGCCCCTTGTAGCAGTGCCTCTTGTAGCTTTGCCCCCAGTCGCTGTGGCCCCTGTAGCCGTGCCCCCAGTAGTTGTGACCCCAGTCGCTGTGCCATTTGTAGCTTTGCCCCCAATAGCTGTGCCCCCTAGCTGTGCCCCCAGTCGCTGTGCCCCCTGTAGCTTTGCCCCCAGTAGCTGTGACAACTGTAATTGTGCCCCCAGTTGCTGTGCCCCTTGTAGTTGTGCCCCTCAGTTGCTGTGCCCCTTGTAGTTGAGCCCCCCAGTTGCTGTGCCCCTTGTAGTTGAGCCCCCCAGTTGCTGTGCCCCTTGTAGTTGTGCCCCCCAGTTGCGGTGCCCCTTGTAGTTGTGCCCCTTGTAGTTGTGCCCCCAGTTGCTGTGCCCCTTGTAGTTGTGCCCCCAGTTGCTGTGCCCCTTGTAGTTGTGCCCCCCAGTTGCTTTGCCCCTTATAGTTGTGCCCCTTATAGTTGTGCCCCTTTTGCTCTGCCCCTGTTGCTGTGCCCCTTATAGTTGTGCCCCTGTTGCTGTGCCCCTTGTTGTTGTGCCCCCCAGTTGCTGTGCCCCTGTTGTTGTGCCCCTTGTTGTTGTGCCCCTTGTTGCTGTGCCCCCCAGTTGCTGTGCCCCTGTTGCTGTGCCCCTTGTAGTTGAGCCCCCCAGTTGCTGTGCCCCTTGTAGTTGTGCCCCCCAGTTGCTGTGCCCCTTGTAGTTGTGCCCCTTGTAGTTGTGCCCCCAGTTGCTGTGCCCCTTGTAGTTGTGCCCCCCAGTTGCTGTGCCCCTTATAGTTGTGCCCTTTATAGTTGTGCCCCTTTTGCTGTGCCCCTTATAGTTGTGCCCCTGTTGCTGTGCCCCTTGTTGTGCCCCTGTTGCTGTGCCCCTTGTTGTTGTGCCCCTTGTTGTTGTGCCCCTTGTTGCTGTGCCCCCCAGTTGCTGTGCCCCTGTTGCTGTGCCCCCCAGTTGCTGTGCCCCTGTTGCTGTGCCCCTTGTTGTGCCCCCCAGTTGCTGTGCCCCTTGTTGTTGTGCCCCCCAGTTGCTGTGCCCCTTGTTGTTGTGCCCCTGTTGCTGCCCCCAACACAAACACATAAAAAAATTAAAAAAACACACACACATACTTACCGCTCCTGCAGCGCTGAACTCCGTCTCCGTCTGCTTGCTCGTCTCTGCTGTACTATGGGAGAGACGTCATGACTCATGACGTCTCTCCCATAGTAGCGGTGCTGGCTGCAGCGGGCGCCCACACAGCCCACGGCGCCTGCTGCAGCCGGGAAGGGGGTGATTGGACAGCGGATCCAGCACTGGATCCGCTGGGCCAATCACATCTGGGGCACTGACAGGGGGTGCATTCATCGCACGCCCCTGTCATTGCGGCACCAGTATAGGTGCCGCCTCCCCATTCATTTTCAATGGGCTTTCATAGCCCATTGCTGCGCCCCGCCCCGTGCCCGCCCCCCGCTGCCCGGACTTTTAGTGTTAGCAGCGAGAGGCACCTCTCCCGCTGCCTCACACGCAGCCACAGGGGGGGGGGGGGATTATTAAAATAATAAAAAAAGATATTTATAACAGCCTGTGTTATAAATATCTTCTTTTTATTATTTTAATCATTATGACAGGGGAGGCACTGCCTCCCCTGCCTCCCCTGACTGCACGTCCCTGCTTTAAATTTTAAATGTAGTATAGGCTGCCATTGAGGAATGCAATTTTGTTGCATCTCACAAGGGACAAACTCAATACAATTGATACATTTTAACTTATTGTTACACACATTTATACTAATCTGAAACTTTGCTATGACTTCAAACCCTTTAACCAAAAATGGCCACTTTTCCAGTTTATGTGGTATTTGTAACATTTCACTATGTGTATCTAAGTGGTAATATTAACTACAAATGTGGTGTGATTGATTGCAAGGTTGGCCTGTCTTTTGAGAATACTGTAAATGCCCTATCTGTTGATAAATCCCACTAGACAACTAACCAGATATTCTTGAAAATGACAAACTGTTGTATAATTTCCTTACTTTTAATGGTTTGAAACTCCTGAACCTGTTCACGGTACAAACATCTATTGACCCCAGTTCAAACTTGCAGTTTGGTATTTACAGCTTTCACTGTTCGACATTTGTTTTCAGCTTTATGTTTCAGTGTTTTTATTTTAAAATTCTATTCAAATTATGTTCTGCATTTGAGGTTCATAAAAAAATGTAAATTAATTTTAATCATGCTCGAAATCAGTTCACACATGCTTACCAGCTTGCACATAGTTAATTTGCCAAAAACTTTACTGAATTGACGTAAACATGGTAAAAACTCTATAGAAATTTTCCATCGTTTTTGAATCAAAACAAAATTCCAACACTTTCACATTTTTGCAACAATTACACAAATCGGTTCAAGAATTGTCAGCATACGTTGATGAATTTATTACACATAATGCCACAACTTACTATTTGTCTCACTTTGTAATGTATTAGTAGTAATGCAGGTAATAGAAGAATTTGGACACTTCAGTACTAAATGAAACAAGTTCCGTATATGAGTGTATACTGTTTTATGCTATGCTGTACTAAAGTGAATGATGCCACATTACAGCTCATATAACATACAGTATCTGAGCCCCAGATACCAAGAACCATTTCAACCGTATCTCAAGAAAGAAGAAATGGAAAGCAAAGTGTTAACTACCTCACAAGTGATTTATATATGAACAAAAAAAGTTTATACAGAACATTGTAATTTTCAGACACTGCAACAGGTAATTGCAGTAAAATGTTAATAGCACTCCTTAATCAAACTTTATACACTAAGCAATTGAATTATGCAACTTTAAGTTTTCCATTATAAATAAGAGTGCACATTTAAAACCATTTTTACACGATTTAAATTAAAATCTATTTTCCTTGAACTATGCTCAGTAGGTTTTCATGAAAGAAAAAAATTCAACAACTCTAACCACAAAAGAAACAGCAGGAAATGCAAATTTGATAGGAGTGGTCAAGGTACCTAGGGAAGCTTAGAATGGCAATACCAGACAAATGGCAATCAGTTCCTGCCAGCTTGCCTGGCTGCCCAGATTCCATATTTAATCCTTTCATTTCAAAGTATTCATTTGGAACTTCATACTTTTTATCCACATCTACTACTGTCTAATGTCCTTGCTAAACCTTATAAAGCTATGCTGTTTTTTTGTTTTTTGTTTTTTTTAGATTTTAATCTCTACGATCAATAGAGCTCACACAATAATTTAACTTTTAAATGTAATGTTCCTACCTTCCTAAGTATATTCCCTTTTCTTATAAAATAATGGGGGTCATTCCGAGTTGTTCGCTCGCTAGCAGATTTTAGCAGCCGTGCAAACGCATAGTCGCTGCCCACTGGGGAGTGTATTTTCGTTTTGCAGAAGTTCGAACGCCTGTGCAGCAGAGCGCCTGCAAAAACATTTTGTGCAAAACAAGACCAGCCCTGTACTTACTCTTCGTGTGCGTTGATTCTAATGTTGGAGGGTTGGCTTTTGACGTCACACACCCGCCCAGCGTTCGCCCAGCCACGCCTGCATTTTTCCTGGCACGCCTGCGTTTTTCTAAGCACTCCCTGAATACGGTCAGTTGACACCCAGAAACGCCCCTTTCCTGTCAATCATCTTGCGGCCGCCAGTGCAAATGAAAACCTCGCTAGAACCTGTGCAAAACCACAAAGGACTTTGTACCCGTACGTCGTGCGTGTGCATTGCGGTGCATATGCATGTGCAGAAATGCAAACAACGGCAGCTAGCGATCAACTCGGAATGACTCCCAGTATGCAGGTATATTAGCTAGCTCAGTATATCACTGACTGATATGTAGTAGTTAAATACCCTGTGCTGATTAGCGTTACCTATTCTTTGCATATATGGTGACTGCTACGTTAGCCTAGCATATTGAGAAAAGTATTACAATTTCAACAATTCTAATGAACCGAGGACCACATGCCCCTTTCCTACATAGACAAATAAATATATACAGTCTATTGTTTGAGAATGTGCAGCACAAGATGGTCATATACAGTGGTCACACTCCCCTTCACCTTCTTAGCACTGCTATTGGACATATCAGAGAAGATAAGAGAAAACTTGGTTTCCCTGACACATGAGAGTTGTCTAAGCTGTGAGAAAGATACTGCATGCTGTGCTCTCATAGCAGAAGTGGTCTAAAGAGAATGAAATGAAGACAGGAGAGCACTGCCAAAATGTAACACATGAGCAGTGGCTGTAGTTGTCCATCTGTCAGTTAGAACAGAGCAGACATCACTTTAGGAATTTAGATAGGAAGCCAGGAGACAGTGAGACAGTGACCAGACATCTGTGCTTGTCACATTACCGTTGCCTACTCATTTCCCTTTCTGTTGCATTCTGTGCTGTCACATCTCAAGCTGACTGCATTATTACAGTTACACACCCTGGATCATTATTACTATAAGATGAGTTGAGATGTAGGGAATGCTGACTGTAAGGATGATGAATAGTCTATATAAAATAGGGTTAGGTGTGGTGAGAGATCTGCTTAAATTCTGGTTAAGATGTAGCCTGTTTCACTTGTTTCTGTGGTGCCACTGGGTGGGGTTCCTGCCATAAGTGAGATAGGCATTCAACATGACTTTGAACCTCATGCAAACTCATTTCTCCATTTAAACATATGTACATATCTTTCTTTCTGACATCCTCATGCAGTGAAAGAACAGAATGTAACCAATTTTTATGTAAGAAAATCAAATGTTATATCATGATTTGCTTGAGACTGTAAATACCTGGGTTTGCAATTTTGCTCAGTTATGCATAGTTAATGAAGCCATGCTGGCCTGATGTCTTGCATATGGTATAGTCGTATATGGTGTCATTTTTCACCTATCACCAACTGAACATTTGCCTCACTGGTAGCCTTTATCACGTTGCCAAGTATTCCTTTAGATGCAATCTAGGGTCAGTTGTGCTGATCAATTTGTGCTTAAATATGCAAATTGTTTATAATACCAAGTATTTGTAAATGAACAGCTGAACAAAACCAGTAAACAGGTATTTGAATGTTTAAATTTAAATATTGCAACTTCTTTACATTCCAAGCCTAAAGAACTGTACTTTTATCTCAAACGAACCATGTACCACAAATTGATTTTCTTCATCGCACTCCATCGTTTTTTCTCAAAAATAATAATATCTTCATTCTTCCTGCAACTCACCCCTCTGTACACATTGGTGCCTCAATTATTCACTTCCCTCTTATTAACACTCATGAGATTTTTACTTAATTTTCTACTTTGACAATAACATCCACAACCGATCACCATAAAAAACATTCACAAACCTCCTGTATTTATTTATCTCTCTCTCCTGTTTCTATTAGCTGGTGACATTTCACTGAATCCGGAACCCAACCACTTTTCCCACTCACATCCACCTGATTCGCAGCAATATAAAAATCTAGCCAAAATCATAAACATCACATGTCTCCCAGCACCCTCCAAATCACTAAAATGTGCCTTATGGAATGCACGCTCTGTTTGTAACAAATTAATATCCATACCTGTCCTCTTCATATCTAACAACATTAATCTGCTGGCTATAACAGAAACATGGCTCACACAATCAGACACAGCCTCCCCTGCATCACTGTCACATGGTGGTCTCCACTTCACACACACATCCAGGCATGGTAACATTTAAGGAGGTGGTGTTGTTTTATTACATTCCCAATGTTTTGCATACACAGTTGTACCACAGGTTCCATCACTCAAATTCACATCTTTTGAAGTACATTCCATCAGGATTTTCACCCCTTTCTCTCTCTGTCTTGCAGCTATCTATTGCCCACCTGGGCACCCAAACAATTTCTTGAAGATTTTTCTGCCTAGCTCCCTCACCTCCTATCCACTGACATCTCCACCATCATCATGGGTGATTTCAATATTGATATTTATAGTCCAAAATCTGCTGCTCGTGCCTCTAATCTACTCCCTGTAACCACTTCTCTCAATCTCTCCCACTGAAATGACTCCTCTAGTTAACAGGAGGGCCTTGATCTAGTATTCCCCAGACTATGCACATCCCAAACTTAACTAACATCTGTAATCTCTCTCTACTGGTAACTTTCCTTCACTGTTCAAGTATGCAGTGATTTATTCCCATTCTGAAAAAAACAATATTCTGACCCTAACTCTCTCAAACTACTGTCCCATTTCTCAGATCCCATGCCTCTCTAAGCTACTTGAGAGACTTGCCTACACTCGCCTCACACACTTTCTTAATTCACACAACCTATTGGACCCACTTCAGTCAGGCTTTTGTTCCCAACACTCCACAGAGACAGTACTGACTAAAGTAGTGAATGATCTAGTCACTGCAAAGGCCATTACTCACTTCTTATTCTTCTAAATCTCTCTGCTGCCTTAAGCACTGTTGACCATTCTCTTCTCATACAAACACTACAATCCCTAGGTCTTCAAGACACAGCCCTCTCTTGGTTCCTATACTACCTATCTAATTGCTCCTTCAGTGTCCACTTCTCTTAAGTCACCTCATCTTTGCTTCCTCTTTCAGTTGGAGTATAGCAAGGCTCAGTTTTAGGTCCTCTGTTTTACTCAATCTATACCTCATCTCTTGGTAAACTAATCAGCTCTTTTGGATTTAAGTATCATCTGTACATAGATGATACGGAATCTACCTATCCTCCCCAGATTTGTCACCATCTGTATTTGTCCATGTCACTAAATTCCTTTCTGCCGTTTCATCTTGGATGTCATCTCACCATCTCAAACTTAATATTTCCAAAACAGAGTTATAGTTCCACCAGCCAACAGTAGTTACCAACCTGATATCTCTATCACTGTTGAGAACTCAACAATCAATCCTACCCCACAAGCTCGCTGCCTCTGTGTCATACTTGACTCAGAACTGTCCTTTGTTCCCCACATTCAATATGTCTCAAAATCATGTTTAATTAATCTAAAAAACATATCCAAAATATGACGGTACCTTACACAAAACATTGCAAAAATTCTAATCTATGCTCTCATTATCTCCCGCATTGATTATTGCAATAGTCTTCTTACTGGTCTTACCAAAAAGAGACTATCACCACTACATTCTGAATGCAGCTGCAAGGCTAATCTTCCTCGCTAGACATTCATTGGCTGCAGATCCACTCTGTCAGTCCCTCCATTGGTTACCTGTATTCTACCGTATTCAATATAAAATACCTTTACTCACTTACAAGGCCATTAACCAAACTACACCAATGTACATCTCTTTGCTTATCAAAAAATATCTTCGAACCCGACCTCTCCGCTCTTCACAAGATCTTCGTCTCCCATCCACAGTCATTACTCGCTCTCACACACGATTGCAGGACTTTCTTCGGGCTGCACCCACTCTGTGAAATGCCCTTCCATGCACAATAAGTCTCTCACCTAGTCTCCAAACCTTCAAGAGTTCCTGAAAACTCGCCTCTTCAGGCTAGCTTATCACATTCCAGAACCGCTCACTCAACCTTCATAAGCTTTCCTATCTATTTTAATCCCCACTGTACAGTCCACACATATCCTCCACATAGTTTCTTTTTCTTCACTTTCCCTTCCTTCTGACCCTGGTTCATCATTGCTGTGATGTGATATCATGCAGCCCACTTAGAACCTTTGCAATCCGGTGGGCAACTATGCAATAGATAGCACCTATCCTTGTGTATCAATGCCTATTTCCCTATAGATTGTAAGCTTGGAGCAGGGCCTTACTACCTCTATGACTGTTTGCAGGGGTGGATTAGGATGGAAAACCAGCCCGGGAAATTTATGGAAGCAGCCCTAATGGCCCCCACAGGAAAAACACACACATTGGCCCCCACAGAAAACAATAAAATAAATTGGCCCACAGGGAAAAAATAAATAAATGTATAATATAGGTTTTGGTATCACAATTTGTTTCAAGCTTCCACTGCTGTTTGAAAGGCTCAGTCACACCAAAAGGTTTTAGAATTCTTGGCTGTAACATCTACTGTATATATTCATTCATTTATTTATTTATTTATTAATTTACGTAGCACTAGCATATTCCATTGCACTTTCTTTCAAAGTTGGGTTGGGGCAGATTGGGGACTGAAATGGCCCTGGAAACATTTTTGGAGGTAGCCTCACATGGGCAGCACCAGGCATATGCCATGTATCCATGGTGGCAGTACCACCCCTCACATGTCAACAAACAAATCAGCCCCATATGTACATTGGCACACCTGGAATCTTCCCTGTGAGCCCTATGGCTAATCCGCACCTGACTGTTTGTTATTACCCAGCTTTGTTTTTTCATTATGTCCAATTGTAAAGTGCAATGGAATTTGCTGCGCTATATAAGAAACTGTTAATAAATAATATTAAATAGATAGCAATGGTCTTGCCTAGCTCTTTACAAGATGGAACACTCTCTAGGTAACAAGGTAAAATGAAGGCTATTTCTATGAGGAGGAAGTTTATATGTGCCTTCAACCACAATGAATACTTCTATAACATGTCTTTTAAACTGAGAAAGTGAGAAGTTAGATTGCACCAGATATCATTGATCATTCTTGTGGATATTCTGGTAGTCACTATATTGTCCACAGGGTACCCCTGAGAGATTCCCAGATCTATACTCCTTGATGGTAAATTAGTAATGGTGGGTTACCAAGGTAGAGAGACTAGTTTGGCTGGATAAACCCTGCAGATGTTTTTTAGGGGCTTGTTTACATGGACCATGTCTGAGCACTTGATGTATCAAACCTTCGAGAGAGGTAAAGTGGAGAAGTTCACCTGTCATTTCATAGACTGTGCTAGATAAATAATAATAATAATAATAATAATAATAATAATTTTATTTATATAGCGCTCTTTCTCCAACAGGACTCAAGGCGCTTTACAGACATCAAAAACAATATATATGATACAGAGGATTTGAGTAATACAACAATAGACAAGCAACACAGACATAAAAGAAAAACCTTAAGCCCACAGAAAGCATAACGCAGGATTGGTGCAGGTATTTTGGGTAATGACTTCCAAGGGTTGTGTATTCCACCCTCATAGGTACCAAGTGCAGCAGCCATCTTGGGCGCTCCGCGTAGGATTACCCAGGGTGGAATAGTCTACCCCTAGAAGAGATGACACAAAATGGGGGTGATTTCAGAGTCCTACAGTTTAGAGTAGGGTTCCAACAAAACCACAAGGTCCATGTATTTTTCATCCCATCCACAAGTGTACCATATGGGGCAGCCATGTTGGGCGCACTTAGAAGGTTACACTGTGGGAGGTGAGCCATACAAGGCCAAGTTCATATATTGGAAAACTGATGCTTATGTAGTAGTATGATGTACCCTGCATGTAGGGCACAATGGAAAGGTGTGCAATCAGTGGAGGTAAACATTACAGGAAAAACACATGGTGGGGTGGAAGCGAGCAATGAAGAGAGGAAAAAAAAACACACAATAGCAGGTAACTAGTGGCAGAAGTAGGAGTGGGATAACATTTTGATCAGATCTTAGTACGGCTGGGAAGGAGAATGTGGGGGGCATACTCAGACGCAATGTGATGTCCCTGCTGATCCTGGTCCTCTTCCCCCACAGTTCCCTGTTCATCTTGATGGTTAGGCCCAGGGGCAGACTTGATGTTCTCAGCCAGAGAGGTGGTAAGCCTGGTCTTGGTGTTCTCATGTTTGAGGCGAGGAGAGGCCACATAAAGTTCCAGAGTATTTAGGTTGTAATGCAGTCGTTTGTTATCTTATTAGTTTGTTTGCCTTCTGTTTTCCTTCGGTTTAACACAGGTATGACACTGCTATTGATATTAGCTGCCACTTAATAACTAGCCACTTCATATACTAGCCACTGCAGCGTCCTAATAGGCCTGGCGTCCTATGCTGTACTGGTTAAGTAAGTCTCCAAACACAAGCTCCTTGTGATTACAACCCCCTCCCCCACACAGCAACCCTCCTCCAAAAGGTGTAAATCAACTGCCAAATGTGAGATCACTAAACCCAGTCCATCACAGTTTTTGCTGACTACAGATATTAATCCACTTCACAATTTACCAAATATATGCTTTAGCTAGAAACAGTGGTCAGTCCTCTGCATTAGTTACCATATATGCTTTAGCTAGAAACAGTGGTCAGCCCTCTGCATTAGTTACCATATATGCTTTAGCTAGAAACAGTGGTCAGCCCTCTGCATTAGTTACCATATATGCTTTAGCTAGAAACAGTGGTCAGCCCTCTGCATTAGTTACCATATATGCTTTAGCTAGAAACAGTGGTCAGCCCTCTGCATTAGTTACCATATATGCTTTAGCTAGAAACAGTGGTCAGCCCTCTGCATTAGTTACCATATATGCTTTAGCTAGAAACAGTGGTCAGCCCTCTGCATTAGTTACCATATATGCTTTAGCTAGAAACAGTGGTCAGCCCTCTGCATTAGTTACCATATATGCTTTAGCTAGAAACAGTGGTCAGCCCTCTGCATTAGTTACCATATATGCTTTAGCTAGAAACAGTGGTCAGCCCTCTGCATTAGTTACCTGTTGGTGAAAAGAAATCAATAAATTGCTATATTCAAATTCTCCACCTTATCTTTCTCCAAGGTTTTATAGTTCAGAAAGGGATATTAAAAATGTTATGTGAGTGGGCCATTGTTAGTTGTTTGTAGGGGAAGCAGTTACGTGACCGGCAGTCACAATATGCCGAAATCCCGTCCCCTTACAGTCCTGACAGTTGGCATGCCAACTAACAGTCTACGACACCCATAAAGTGGGAATATAGCCTGTGGCAAGCACAGCTCGCCACCGATCCCACAAGGTGCTTAGTTTTGCTCGCCCCTCCCCCCCCCCCCCCACTGGGCATCTGCAAGCCGGCATTCTGGCATCGCTATGGTGACCCGTGGTCTCCTGACCGCTGGTCACGCATACCCAACCCATTTGTAGTTTTACCTTTGACTGTTGTTTCCTGTAAATACCAGTCTATATGACTCTGCATCACTCATACTTGACTGGCACCAGAACATGGGCAGTGTGATAAGACACAAACTGCACTTCACAATGGATGTACATTCAACTCCACTATTTTTAAGTTACTAAACAGCAACGGGATGCTACTTATAATAATTAGCAAAAAATAAAGATCAATACTATTAAAGCAATGTACAGTATGTGCAGAAAACTGTAGCAAAGAGAGAATGACACAATATATTGCATTGCGGAATAGCAATTTTTTTTAACTGATACAATTCTTCTACATTCAAACTATATTCTCTACTTACTTATTTCTTATGTGGCAACTGTTACCATTATATCTCTGACAGTGAATCTCTATTTTGTGCAATGCACTCTCAGGGGGGTAATATCATTGTTTTTGTTCTCTGATGTAGAGCATTATCATTAGATCAATGTATGTAACTTTATGTAGCTGCACTATTGTGATTATATTGTTGAGAAAGTCCAATGCACTAAAGATAATGAAACAAGTATTTTCCTGTTAAGGAAGTACTCTATTCCCAATGGTATGTCAGACTAAACCCATTATAGCACAGACCAAAGGATCATTACACACTGTCTTGCAGGCAGCAGATTCATCAGACATTCAGCAGCAATGATTTGCCTTTTGAATAATGATAGGAATAGCAACATGTCTTTCTTTTCTTGAAACTAACAATGTCATTTCGTATTATTTAGACCTTGACATATTTTCACCCTGAGCACATGATGTAATGTACGGTATTACCAGCTTGCTATGAATCTCACATCTACAATTATGCGTTCCTTAAATCTGCATGAAGTGTGATCATTGATATGGCCGCTTTATTAAAACTGCCCTGTCTGTTTGCTCTTCAGCTAGGGTGTACGGGAGAAGAAGAATGGTGTGTTTCTGTTTTATCAATGCTTGAGTAGTCCTTTTACATTTTCTTTTTTTTCCCCATATGTTAGGAAGAACCTGTACCATAGGCGTTTCTATAATAAGTGCAGTGTGTGCGGTTCACACGGGCCCCTGGGTACCCACACACGCTGCACCCATATATTATACTTTCCCTTCAGGAGTCCCACGACGATGGCCCTGTTGTGCTGGCACAAATCACTTGGTAAATGGGCGCCGAGGCCATTTGGTAAAGATTTGCACATGCACACTGGAGGTTTCCCCGGGAACAAGGCGTGGGTGCCACGTTCCCAGAGAACTGCGCATGTGCAGTAGACTCTGGCATTATGCCAGAGTCTACTGCTGCCGGAGAGGAGGGGGCCCACAACAGAGTCTGCACACTGGTCCCCTCCTCCCTTAAAATGTCCCTGACCTATACATAGGATAGCAGAAGTTGGCACTGACCACTGACATAAGATTACCAGAGTCATTATGTAGTGTCAGCTCTTCATGACTGAAACAGGTGAGAGATACATTGAGATACCTGCTTGATACAGATCTGAAGAATATATTTACAGAGGTGGGGATTCAGCGCAGTCCAAAATTCAAATAGGGGAGCCACACTAACAGCCAGTGAGTCCCACCCAGTGATGTTTGGCAGCGTTTGGGGTGCCAGTCGGAGCCGCTCCCCTATTTGAATTTTGGACTGTGCTACAACTCCATTTCTGGAGCGGCCACTGTTTTAAGTATTAAAGTCTGTCATATATGACTTCTGTCCTTAAGCATAAATAAAGTGGTAGAAACATGCCTATTTTTGTGAGACAGGGTACCAAACAATCAGCTCTTGTTATTTTCCAAACACAGCCTGTACCATGGCGCTGATTGGTTGGTACTTTATCTCTCTCCACTGTATCACTTTAATAACTTTGCCCTTAGTTTGGTACATTTGAACTGTATTGGCAATGGCAACTAGAAGTCTCAAATGATCAAAATTTGATTGGATGAAAGATTGATTGGGCAAGACATAAACTTGTTGGTAAATGCAGCCAATTTATTCTGTGACAATGTGGCCTTTATACAGATGTGTCCTCATACATTGTGGCTTCAATTGCCTTAAACAGCCCCTCTAGGTGTGCCAAGTCCTGGTGACTCAGCTGCACCGAACAACTGTTGTCATCTAATTCCCATAAATGGGACAGGAGAGGTTATAGGGTTTGTAGACAACGTGCAGGCAGGTATAATTGTAATGCTGTATGTCAGCAGCCACCGGGTGGTATTCATGTGACCGCCGGTCAGCTGACCGACAGTCACATGACCTCCTCCACCAGCCCGACGGGTCACTGTCCCGATGGTCGGCATGCCGACCAACAGGGACTATTTCCACTCGTGGGTGTCCACGACACCCATAGAGAGGGAATAGAACCCGTGGCGACCGCAGGTCGCCACCGAGCCCGCAGCGTGGCGAGCGCAGCGAGCCAACAAGGGGCTTGCTGCACTCGCCCCTCCCCGCCGGGATCCCGGCGTCGGTATGCTGCCGGGATCCCGGCGTCGGTAAGCTGACCGGCGGTCAGGAGACCGCTGGTCAGCCGTACTACACCCGCAGCCACCTGGTGAAGAGGTAGCCACAGGGCCGGTGCAAGGTAATTTGGCACCCTAGGCAAAACTTATGCCCCCCCATACATACACACCTCCCCCTAAGGTGAAAAATCATGAAGGAGATAGATCTGTGTCAGGGTTTAGCACCACCGCACCATGCTGGCACTGCATGGTGACCTGTTTTTGGCCGGATGGTGAACTTGTTCCTGTGCACAGTTCGGGACCTCCCGCAGCTGCTGACACTGTCATTGGTCAGTGTATCTGCAGGGTGCAGTGTGTACAGTGGGCGCAGCTGCTGCTGACTCTACTTCCAGATGCGTAGCAGGGGACCATGGTGGATAGTTTGTACTGGACCCGCTCCCTGGGGATGGCAGCAAAGGGGCTCCCGGATCAGGACGTGGATGGCCGAGCAGCTCGGTCTGGCATTACTACAACGGAGACACGCGAAGTTAAGAATCCCAAGTGGATCTTGTCCCTGCTGCAGAGGCATGACTGCCAGACCGTGCTGAACGTCGCCTGTGGCACAGGGTGAGCTCAGTGGAGAAGTGTAACTTGTACCCGGGAGAGACGACAGCTTCCCCATCACTGCTACAGTAGTGTCCGTTATTTACATTACACTTCACAGTAGTGTCCGTTGCTCACATTAAGATGCACACTAGAGCCCCTTGTACACATTATACCACACAGTAGTGCCCCTTACACATTATGCCCGCACCACCCCCAACACCCTCTTCCCTCCAGTGAACTGAAAAATAAGATTGTAAACATTGTCCTACAGTGGTGCGTCCGGGTTCAGATGCTCCCCTGAAGGACAAAACCTTACCATCCAGGAACTAATTCCACTAGATCTCATTCATTGCACAGAGATGCCAGGAAGTACTTATCCAAGTGGAGTTTGTTACAAAGTTACATTTGTTGCATATTTATTTCACGTATCTTTTTCTTTTTTTCCTTTCTCCCTGTTTTGTGCTAATTTTGCTAATTCTGCACAATATAAAGCATATGTTTAACACTGCATTTTACTCTAGTTTATTAAACAAACACTATCTATCATAAAGGTTGCAAAAACAAGTTAAGCCTATAGAAGGAATACGGCATTCTAGTGTTACTCTTCAGAGAATAGAGGTGGTACAAACAAATGCATCATGATATACAGGGGTTGAGCGCAGTTAGGTAGAATGCCTACAATTCGATTTAAACAAAAAGGGTTTGGACAACCCTTAACTAGCAGCTCATCCCGACAATTTAATTTACCACAGTGCGCAGATCACCCAACCCCTTTCTTAATCACAAACCTGCTATACCCTCAGCAGGAGACTTTTCTTTAAGGGGGAGGGGGTGATTTAAGGGTGTATCCTGACTCCTCCCCTTTACAGTTTCCCAGGATCCCGGCTGGGAGGGGGGCGGAAAAGGGGGCGAGTGCAGCAAGCCCCTTGTGGTCACCCTGTGTTCTATTCCCACGAGTGGAAATAGTCCCTGTTGGTCGGCATGCTGACCATTGGGATAGTGAGGGGGCGGGATGTTTGGGGAGGTCATGTGACCGTCGGTCTCATGAATACCACCCGATGAGACTACAGCTGCAGTGCCTGGTGAATTGTAAGGTACCCATTTCTTGTCATCTGCCTCCAACAAACATGCAGACAGTTCACCCTGCACAATGCTTGGGTCAAACAGTGCCAGACCATGCAGAAAGTTGGCACAGTAAGGTGCCAATAGCTATGTGCCAGACACAACCTGGTGCCCAAATCTCCAACCACTTACCTGGGTGAGGCAGGACAGGGAGTACATTCTGCCTGGTGGTGTGTGTAGATTAGCAAAGGTGTAGTGTGACCAGAGAGAGGGGACAGGATCATGTCTGATGCTGCTTTCTCATACGTCCAAGATGATGCTGGGGTCCACTTCAGTACTATGGGGTATAGGCGGTTCCGCAGGAGCCATGGGCACTTTAAGACTTTTCAAGTGTGTGAACTGGCTCCTCCCTCTATGCCCCTCCTCCAGACCTCAGTTTTAGAAATGTGCCTAGGCAGACTGGATGCCCTCCAGAGGAGCTCTACTGAGTTTCTCTGAAAAGACTTATGTTAGGTTTTTTATTTTCAGGGAAAACTGCTGGCAACAGTCTCCCTGCTTCGTGGGACTGAGGGGGCAGAAGTAGGAACCAACTTCCTAAAGAGTTTCATGGCTCTGCTTCTGGCTGACAGGAAACCATTAGCTCCTGAAGTCAGAAGACAGGGGAGTGTTAGAAGACAGATCTTCAATCAAGAAAGTGACGGCTAAAGGTACTGCGCGGCTGGCGGGAGCGCAGCGCGCTATGTTGCCCACACATACACAGGCACTGCAGGGTGAAGGGCGTGGGGGGGGGCACCCTGGGCAGCATGAAACCTATGGAAACATAAATAAGGGGCATAAGTTGCTGAGGCACAGTCCTATGTCCGCCAGTATAAAAAATTACCTCATAAAAGCTGAGGAGAAACACACCATTGAAGAGTGGAGCTTCCCCCTCAGTCAGCCAGCACACTGCTCAGCGCCATTTTCTCTCCTCGGGCTGCAGAGACAACGCTGGTTCTCCTCCACTACTGAACAAGTATCAGGGTGCAAAACAGGGGGGCACAGTGAATTTGGTGCTATATAATTGTGTGATTAGCATTATAAAAGCGCTGCATGTCAGTGGGCATTTTGTGTTCACAGACATTGTGTTACTGGCGCTGGGTTGTGAACTGGCAAATCCTATCTGTGTCCTTCTGACAGATTTTACTGTGGGTCTGTCCCCTATAAGCCCCGGAGTGTCTGTGGTGTGGTTGTGCACGTGTGTGACATGTCTGTGGCAGGGAATTCTTCCTCAGTGGGAGACATGATAGAGACACAGAGGTGTAATATGACACCAAGAGCCTGACTGGGTGAAAGGTTACATGATAGTGTGAATCATATCAGTAAGAGGTTGGACTGAATCTCATACAGAAAACTGAATATAATCTGTTGAAGATGTAATTTTTAATAGTTCTGCCTTTCATTCACAGGGACCCCTCTGGATCACATACAAACAAGTAGTACAAACTGATACCAACACGGACTCTGATTCCTGTGTCGACACTAGTGATTCCAGGGGAATAGGTCCTAAATTAGCAAAAAGCATTCAAAACGTGTTTTAGCTATAAAGAAGGTGTTAGAAGTTATGAAGCCCCCTCTTTTACTACAAGGAGAGGGTTTACTTTAGTAAAGAAGTAATGTAATTTTCCCTCCACCTCAGGAGTTGAACAGTCTCTTGGAGGGAGTCTGATTTAACATGAAAAGAAATTTCAGATTCCCAAAAGGAATTCAGGCAGCTTACCTTTTTCCAAAAGGTGGGAGTCACCCCGCATTTTAGACAGGGCCCTTTCATAAAAGAGAAAAGGTATTTCTCCCTGCGCCTGGAATGGCTTCACTTAAGGAGCCGACAGACCGCAAGTGAGTGAGGTGATCTATTGATGTGGCCAATGGGACACTACTTAGGCCTACCATTGTCTGTGCGTGGGAGAGTAGGGCTATTGAAAAGTGATCAGAAAACTTGTCATTAGACATTGACACAATAGATGGAGACTAGATACTCCTAACGTTAGGTCATATCAAAGACGCTGCTGCGTACGTACTAGAAACCATGAAATATATTGGTTTCTTGGGATCAAGAACCGCTACCATGGCAGTATCGGCTTGGAGGGCGTTGTGGATTCGCCAGTGGAATGCTGATGCAGATTCCAAAACAAATATGGAGGCTCTCCCGTATAAAGGTGAGGCCTTGTTTGGTGATGGGCTGAATGCGTTAGTCTCGGCAGCTACCGCAGGTAAGTCGACATTCTTGCCTTATGCTCCTACACCGGCGAAAAAGACACATCACTCTCACATGCAGTCCTTTCGGCCCAACAAATACAAAAAGGTCAAAGGTTCCCCCTTTTTTGCAGGTAGAGGAAGGGGAAAAGGAAAGAAATCCGCAGCGTCTCCCGGATCGCAAGAGCAGAAGTCCACCCCTGCTTCTGCCAAATCTGCAGCATAACGCTGGGGCTCTCTTGCGGGAGTCCGCTCGGGTGGGAGCATGTCTGAAACTTTTCAGTCAAATCTGGATTCAATCTGGCCTGGACCAATGGGTCTTACAAATAGTGTCCCATGGGTACAAACTAGAGTTTCAAGACGTCCCCCCATGCCGATTTTTCAAATCGACCTTGCCAGCTTCTCTTCCGGGAAGAGAGGCAGTAACAACGGCAATTCAAAAATTATGTTAGGATCAGGTCATTGTCCTGGTACCCTTGGCACAGTAAGGAGAAGGTTTTTTAGTCAAGCCTCTTCGTAGTTCCGAAGCCGGACGGCTCGGTCAGACCGATTTTAAACCTGAAAAATCTGAGTCTCTACCTGAAAAGGTTCAAGTTCAAGATGGAATCCCTGAGGGTAGTGATTTCCAGTCTGGAAGAGGGGGACTTCATGGTGTCAGTAGACATAAAAGATGCTTACTTGCATGTTCCCATTTATCCTCCTCACCAATCTTATCTGAGATTCGCAGTACAGGATTGCCATTACCAGTTTCAGACGTTGCCGTTCGGACTCTGCACGGCACCAAGGGTATTCACCAAGGTGATGGCGGAGATGATGGTCCTCCTTCGTTAAAAAGGAGTCAATATAATTCCTTATCTGGACGATCTCCTGATAAAAGCGAGATCCAGGGAACAGTTGGTGCAGAACATCGCACTCTCCCTGTCAATACTCCACCAACACGGTTGGATCATGAATTTTCCAAAGTTGCTGTTGGAACCGACGACAAGATTGTCCTTTTAGGGATGATTCTGGACACAGAAGTACGGAGAGTATTTCTTCCAGTGGAAAAGGCTCTGGAAATACAGAAAATGGTCAAACAAATATTGAAACCAACAAGCGTGTCGATCCATCAATGCATTCGGTTGTTGGGGGAAATGGTAGCGGCCTACAAGGCCATACAGTTTGGCCGATTTCATGCCAGAGTATTCCAGTGGGACCTGTTGGACAAGTGGTCGGGATCCCACCTGCACATGCACCGGAAAATAATCCTGTCCCCCAAAGCCAGGATTTCGCTCCTGTGGTGGCTACACAGTTCTCACCTACTAGAAGGACGTAGGTTTCAGACTCACGACTGGGTCCTAATAACCACGGAAAGTCTCCGAGGCTGGGGAGCTGTCACACAGGGGGAAAGCTTCCAAGGAAAATGGTCAAGTCAGGTAGCCTGCCTTCACATAAACGTTCTGGAATTGAGAGCCATTTACAACAGCCTTCTACAAGCGGTACATCTTCTTCAAGATCCCGTGCAGATCCAGTCGGACAATATAACAGCAGTCGCGTACATAAACAGGCAAGGCGGAACGAAAAGCAGAGCGGCAATGACAGAGGTGACAAGGATTCTCCTCTGGGCAGAAAGACATGTTAGTCAGCAATTTTCATTCCGGGAGTGGACAACTGGGAAGCAGACTTCCTCAGCAGACACGATCTCCATCCAGGAGAGTGGGGCCTCCACTAAGAAGTCTTCGCAGAGGTGACAAGTCTTTGGGGAGTTCCTCAAGTAGACATGATGGCATCTCGTCTAAACAAGAAGCTTCAGAGATATTGTTCCAGGTCGAGAGACCCTCAAGCAATAGCAGTGGATGCACTGGTGACCCAGTGGGTGTTTCGGTCGGTATATGTTTTCCCTCCACTTCCACTGATTCCAAAAGTTCTCAAAATAAGAAGAACAATAGTTTGAGCAATCTTCATTGCCCCAGACTGGCCAAGGAGGGCTTGGTATCCAGATCTTCAGGAGTTGCTCATAGAAGATCCTCGGCCTCTTCCTCCTCGAGAGGACCTACTACAGCAGGGGCCATGTGTGTATCAAGACTTACCGCGGCTACGTTTGATGGCATGGCTGTTGAGTGTCAGATCCTAGCCCAAAAGGATATACCCAAGGAAGTCATCCCCACTCTTATTCAGGCCAGGAAATGAGTAACGTCTAAACATTACCACCGTATTTGGAGAAAATATGTGTCTTGGTGTGAATCCAAGAAGGCTCCTATGGAAGAGTTTGAGTTGGGACATTTTCTCCATTTTCTGCAGGCTGGTGTGGATGCGGGCCTTAGATTGGGGTCAATCAAGGTCCAGATTTCGGCCTTATCAGTTTTTTTTTTCAAAAACAATTGGCCTCCTTTCCAGAAGTTCCGACGTTCGTGAAATGGGTTCTGTACATCCAGCCTCCATTTTTGCCTCCAGTGGCACCATGGGACCTTAATGTGGTGTTGCAGTTCCTTAAATCAGATTGGTTTGAACCTCTGCAGGAGATAGAATTAAAATTCTCACTTGGAAAGTGGTGATGCTTTTGGCCTTGGCATCTGCAAGGCGGGTGTCTGAGTTGGGGGCCTTGTCTCACAAGAGCCCTTACCTGATCTTCCATGAAGATAGGGCAGAGTTAAGAACTTTGTCCTTCCACATAAACCAACCTATTGTGGTGCCAGTAGCTACTGACACTTTCACGGAGTCACAGTCTCTAGATGTGGTTAGAGCTTTGAAGATTTATGTTGCAAGAACAGCTGGATTACGGAAAACAGAGGCTCTGTTTGTCCTGTATGCTCCCAACAACATTGGGTGTCCTGCTTCTAAGCAGACTATTGCGCGCTGGATCAGAGGGACAATTCAGCACGCTCATTCTACGGCAGGCTTGCCGGTACCAAAGTCGGTGAAGACCCATTCTACTAGGAAAGTGGGCTCATCCTGGGCGGCTGCCCGGGGCGTCTCAGCTTTACAACTTTGCCGAGCAGTTACTTGGTCAGGCTCAAACGCATTTGCTAAATTTGACACCTTGGCCGATGAGGACCTCAAGTTCAGTCAATCGGTACTGCAGGGTCATCCGCACTCTCCCGCCCGTACTGGAGCTTTGGTATAACCCCATGGTACTGAAGTGTACCCCAGCATCCTCTAGGGTGTATGAGAAAATAGGATTTTAATACCTACCGGTAAATCCTTTTCTCCTAGTCCGTAGAGGATGCTGGGCACCCGACCCAGTGCGTACTTTACCTGCAGTTTGTTCTTTATAGTTACACAAGTTGTGTTTCATTTGTTTTCAGCATGTTGCTGTAAATGGTTAATTCCTGTTGGTGTGTGTCATGTTGAATGCCATGTTGTGCGGCATGGTTGAGGTGTGAGCTGGTATGAATCTCACCATTAGTATAAAAGTAAATCCTTTCCTCGAAATGTCCGTCTCCCTGGGCACAGTTCCTATAACTGAGGTCTGGAGGAGGGGCATAGAGGGAGGAGCCAGTTCACACCCTTGAAAAGTCTTAAAGTGCCCATGGCTCCTGCGGAACCATCTATACCCCATGGTATTGAAGTGGACCCCAGCATCCTCTACGGACTAGGAGAAAAGGATTTACCGGTAGGTATTAAAATCCTATTATTACATATCTAACTCTGCATTGTGCAGGAGCTGTGTGTTCTTAGCTCAGTAGTTCTAGGATCAGAGCTGGTTTCACAGCAGAAATAACTTTCCAGATACTGCAGCCGTCCCCACCACGTCTGAGCTCCGATCTCCGTTCACAGAACAGCAGCTTAATCGTGCAAAGGAGCTGATCTGTCCATACATGAAAGGCGCCTGGGTGGTGAGTACAGATAAGGAGACAGTGGGAGCAGCAGAATGAGACTGGCTCAGAAGAACTTACAATCTAACCCAGTGCGTGGGGGGGAATCACACTGTCACACATCAACTTTATCCTCATCCTGCAGCATACTGTAACTCACATCACATCATTATCATGCACAAGGGATCCGCGGCTAGACAAGCACCAGATATACATCAATCTTTAACCCTGGGCAGGTGGTGTTTCAGGCTTGCCTTGCATGTCGTTTAGGAGGAAGAACGTTTACAAGGGGTTGAGGGGGGCGGGTCTGCTAGAAAGAGATTCAGCTCATTGGTGGCTGCTCTTGAGGGAGGGACCAGCCACAGGAGCTTGGCTGAACGGAGACTCAGTTTTGCCTGACAGCGGATTCTATGCTGGAGTAGTGGGCGATCGGTATGACTGTGCACAGACACAGTGCACTCCAAGCTGTGCCCCCTACACCCCCTATGCTGTCCCAACCTTGTAATGACACCATTCTGTTCCCTGGCCGCGGGTCCAGTGCCTTTACCCTCTACTGTCAATTATGCACTGTTTTCTCTGGGGCAGACTCAGCGGGCCTCCCCTAAAGCTGCCTAATGGAAGCGCCGGCCTTGGGTAGCCAGCCTCTTCTATATAGCAAATACGAGAAAAAATAAATAATATACCAGGTAGGTGCTTGAGCAGGACAATTTGATAAAAATAACAATTTATTACACATTAAACAATAAAATGACACAAACAACACTTTAGAACACAATGTTAAAATAATTGCTGTTCACAGATTTGCCTGAATCACGTATTGTTATATCTAAATTGACACAAATAATTTGTGAATTAGATAATCCATAAATGGAACAACTGGAAATGACAAAGTACTTTGCTAAATTACACTAATCCAGTTGATGTGCGACATTTCTTCAGCTGTGTACGAATGCATACCTCTCAACTGTCCCGATTTTCACAGAACAGTCACGTTTTTTGGGGACTGTCCCGCTGTCCCACCCATGGGCTGCAGTGTCCCGCGGTGGGGGGGGGGGGGCAGTTGGGAGGCTCTGTCACTCGCTACACTGCTTAGCAGAGCAACGGTGAATGGACGCTCTGCACATGTTCACAGCGTCTATTCACTAGAGCAGAGATTTTCAACCCTTTACAACTCGCGGCACACTGAACAAATTTAAGTATTTCCAAGGCACATTCAAATATAATGGTGATGCATGGTGCAGTTGCATGTCCTATGATGTCATGTTGCAGCTTCTCCATAGGTAACGCCTGAGCCACATCTGAGAAAGCCAGAAGAGCCCAACACTGCCCGGGTCCAAAATAAGAACTGGCTCTGCAACCACTAAACCCACCAGTATTGATCGTTCCACGGCCTCAGTAGCGGCAAAACACTGACGGGCCTGGCTGTGCTTCTAGGCGGCACACCTGGAGACTACTCAGGGCACACTAGTGTGCCACGGCACAGTGGTTGAAAAACACTGCACTAGAGACAGCGGAAGAGGGGGCATGCCAGCAGCTCACAGAGCGCTAGGCATGCCCCCTCAGTGATGACAACCGTGGGCATGGACCGCAAAGTCACACCTTTCTTGAGGCCATGCCCCTTTTCCCGGCAGGGTGCGGCTACGCCAAAGGTCCCTCTTTCTGCTGCAAAAAAGTTGAGAGGTATGCGAATGAGTGTGAATCTGTATACAAAGTGCAACAATACAGCGGGTGCTGTTTTTTCTCAAGCCAAATTCTGTTGTGCTTCATTTGCAACTTTGCACATGTTTAAAACGAATTTCTGTGCAACTAAAGTAATGCCTGTGCATACACTGTGAGTGGTATTTCACCTCATCTGAGATACAAGTTAGATGCAAATTGTAAAAAAAAGATATACCTCTCTGGGTAGCTGGGTTTCATCAGGCATATCGCGCCCTATGACATATAGACACTAGGTGTATGAGGACACAATTGTATATGTGACCAAATCATCCACAATAGCCAAATCAAACAGCTGGATTGCAGTGTGAGTGGTGAGATTTAACTACAATTTTACTGTACATTAAGTAACACTAAATTGGAAAACAACTATAGAAGTGCAAGTGGGTTTGTTTACGATATCCCATTGGTCACCATCCCGACAGTCATCGTAATTTTAGTTAAAATTAAAACACTTAGCTCTCTATTGGAAGGATAAAACTAATTATTCTCTTTTACATTTCTCCTGGGCCCATGAATTTCATCAATAAGAGGTGGGTTTCTCCAGAAGGTATATAGAAGGTAAACAAAACAATAAAATATGGTGAGACCTTCCAATGTGGTAAAAGCAACTTTTGAGCTAGGAAATCCCGTAATTAATATTGGGAGTGGTTTCTTATCATTAGAGGTTCACCACGTGTATTGCAATGAGAAGAATGCTCACTTTTTCTCTTACATGAGAATAAAGTGATGAATCTTATAAAGGTATCTTTACTGCATAAATGCTCACATTAGCGCTTACTTTTATTACAATGTGATCCTCAGATCTGGGTTTCTTTTCCAAAGAGATCACTTGTTTATCCGCTGAGTGAATAACCAGCTCCAATAGTGCAGTGGGTTAAACCATTTATTAAAAAACATAAAATTCCAAATTCATTATAAAAACAACAATCCAGTTCATTCTGGGGGAGTGCTGATGTAAAGTTCTTATCTCTAAGAAGACCACTGGTGTGGATGTTACAATGTCCCAGGCAAGATCTTACCTGGTCAGAGATACTGCAACTCCCGCAGAAATTCACTTGATTTCCTTAAAAGGGGCACCGCACCGATGCATTTCGACCAACATGGTCTTTTTCAAGGTGGTGCTGGAATGCTTCCCTTGATACATATTTGTATCCCTTGTAGAGTCCCACCTCTTATCCTGTGTCCTCCCCGTCTGTCTCGCTCTGTCAGTATGATGATCGGAGTCTCTTCCTCTTCCTCCTGGGCTCAGTATGAGGCAGGAAGCTGGCAGAGGAATCCTGATGGTCCAAATCCCAACTAATTTTGTTGAGTATTCTAACCCTAACCCTGACCTCCCCCTCCTGCAGCCTAGCCATCCCCTTCGGCTGCCTAACCCTAACGTCTCCCTAGTGTCTAACCCTAAACCTAACTCTAACCCTAACAATCACCTCCAGGATTTGTCAGTATTTTGACTGTTGTGATTCTGAGCTGGTATTATGACTGTTGGGGTGGTGACCACCGGGATACTGACTACATCCCGTACAAGTATGTTTTATAATATAACAAGTATAGTATAATACTATAAGTATGGCATAATAAATACTGCATGTTTTATGCACTGTGACAGATATGTTTCAATGGTTACAATTTCATTATATTTTGTTGTATAATTTAACATAATGAACAGGGCCATAGCAAGGCTAAAATATGCCCTGTGCAGGCCCCGTCCCTGTACCAGATGACATAATAATGTCACATTTAAAGGATGGGTCCATCGGGACCACCAAGAGCTGCATGGTGAATGCCCAAAGCATAAGGATGCTCTAGGTGACTGTTAGGCTGCAGGGTGCCATTCCAAAAACCTTGCAAGCCAAAAACGCATGGCATGGGTCAGCTTTAGGGGGACATTTACTAAGCAGTGATAAGAGCGGAGAAGTGAGCCAGTGGAGAAGTTGCCCCATCAACCAATCAGCAGCTCTGTATAATTTTATAGTATGCAAATTATAGATGTTACTTCAGTGCTGATTGGTTGCCATGGGCAACTTCTCCATGGGCTCACTTCTCCACTCTTATCACTGCTTAGTAAATGTCCCCCTTAGTCACAAAAGAGGTAGAACTATGCTTTATATGGCACTTGGGAAGGGACAGGAGAGCAGAAGTTCAAGACAAGTCTTACCTCTCATACGCAGAATCAAGTTTGGGGGCCCCTGCTCTAACATTATGTGTGCTTGACAGAAGGCAATACATTGAAGTAATTTATGTTGTTAGTGTATTACAAGCATAGGAGTTCTGTGTCCTATATAAAAAATAAAAATTTTGAGCAATACAATAGTTCTGTAATACAGTAGTAGGTAACATCACCCATTGAATATGTATAATGAGTTCTCTAGGTAAGTACATTTTTATTGTATTTCACCCCAAAAAAATAAAAAAAAATGTGGAAGGCAAATGCCTCATTTCCGAAGAATTTAGTAACATGGATATTCTGAATAGACTTGCAAAAATAATTGAAGCCACA